>NW_013665914.1:586331-614964 GCF_000517525.1 Limulus polyphemus
AGCTTTGCGCGAAATTCCAAAAACAAACAAACAAACAAACAAAACAGGGACTGTATTTCAACAAAAAAACATTACTACATTGCAATTAATCATGAAATTGTTAGTAAAAATTAGAAAAGGTGTAACCAAACTATACTTTAATTTGCAATGCACATATTTATACTATACCTTGGAAGTAAGGAATCATACGGCACATGGCTTCTCCAAAAACGAATTCTCGGAGCAATGCTCCAGCTAAGGTAAAAGGCATACAGAAAACTCCCAGAAGCATATCACTGATGGCCAGGTTCATCAGGAAGACATTGGTCACTGTTCTCATTCTCTTATTGATGGCAAGGGTGATAATCACCAGCATGTTTCCTACAATAGCCAATAAAAAAATGATGCAGTAAAGGAAAATTAAACAAATTTTCTCTTCAATGCCCACAAACGAATGTTTGTTTGAATCATTTTGAGTGTCGTTATCGTTCGCAACTTTTGATGAGTTGGTCGTTAACGAGTGGAAAACTGGATTCATTATGTTTCCGTTAAAAAGCTGGTACCGGAATTATGGCGGTTTTCTTTGTGATACTGAATGATCTTGTATTTTAATCCTCCTCCGATTTGTATCCTTTGGGCTATACTTTAAGGCCTTACTTATTTGGTGGCTTCTTCTTGTCGCAGAATCTAAGATAAATAACGAAGAAAACTTACGTGAACAAAATTTGACCTCTGTCATTTTACTTAAACAACAACAAATCTTTACTCAAAGTATATCTAGAAAGCTAAGACTAAGAAAAGCAAAGTAATATAGACTGTGACCAGCTTCTTCCAGGTTTAAATTTTGTTCACAAATTCGTAATAATTTAGATCAAAATTCAAGCAAATTGATATTTTCACACAGTATGATAAACTGTTAAGCACCTTGGATTAAAACATTAATATCAATAATTTAATAGTAAGAAAAATGTGTATCATATGTGTCTTTAGCTTATTGATTATCATATGTGTTTTTAGCTTATTGAGTTTTAAATATTTACCATTTTCCGAGTAATCACGAAATTCGTATTTTGTTTATCTGGTTTGGATATTCTCATAAAGCTACACAAGTGTTATCAGCGCTAGTAGTCTCAAATTTTGAGCTAATAGACTAGACGAAAAGCAGATAGTTAATAGCACCCACCGTCAACTCTTAGGCTATCTAATCGAATAGCGGAATTTGGTAATAACACTTATAATGCACCAACGGCCCAAAATGTGGAGTGACATTTTTTTTCTGCAATAACGAGATGCGAACAATGGACCTTCGGATTCACAGTCTGCTCTCTCAATTCATAACAGCTCATTACTGGTGCTTCATTCAAAATAATTCACCTGGCTTTATAAAGTTATGCATTTCAACAAATGTTTTGCTGCCCAATGCATTTATTGATTTATCTTGAATTATTTAAAAATATTGAACTAATTACTAAATTTCAAAGTATGCCACATTGTAATATATTTTATATTTATTATAGATTTATGAGGCTTTGCTTCTAAATTGATGACTCACCGTCGCCTGGAGGATTAAAGAAAGAGACCCGATAATATTGAGATAAAAAAGCTCTAAAAGCCCGTTCTGCAGTATCATATTTAACAAAAGAACAGACACTGCCAACTTAGGAAGTACGTACTAAAATAAAACTCATAGTTAAATGTAATCTATGTGGCACAAAATGAGAACATAAATTTTGTCAAGCTTATAAAATATAATCTAAGAGGTTAGAATAAAATCGTGTTTACATTTCTTTGGAATATCAGACGTACTAAATTACGCCTGGACTCAACATATTTTGTTATAGCAGTGAAAAATACCATTAAACTTTTCAAGCTGAACCATTTAACCAAAGACACTCATATTTACACAATACTTGTATCATACGTGTAACTGCTATAACTATTAATACTGCTTAATAACTTAAGTAAGAGAAAGCTATTTTCAATTATTATGGTGCTTGAATTGAGCGAAAAGCGTCGTCCGTAATGGATAAGGCGAACATAGTGTGGTTAGAATACTATTATTATACACTCTTCCAATTCTTACAGATCCCTAAGGGACTTGGTAATGAATGCGATGTTAAAATGTAATAGGCCTAATAATAATGTCTTATGATAAGTATAATTAATTATAACCGTGCTTTTCCAGCTTGGAAATGGAAAAAGCGTTTACACTATAACAATAAAACAAACTTCGCGACTATACTGTCTAACAATAATGCATCCTTCGTGATGAGATGTGGCACTTATCATACTGTGTAAAAGTTAAAAAAAAAAGTGTGTGAGAAACTCTCAAGTGTTACCGTAAGGTGCATGCATAACGAGATATATACAGTAGTTATTAAACGTTGCAACAATTATTAGTCTGTGTTGGAAACATTCGTAATTTTCAACGACAAACAACTTTCCTTCTTACTGATTCAACAGCTCATGATATGTTTGTATAACGTTTGCTCGTTTGGCAAAATGCAACTGTTGAAAGTAAGAAAACAACAACAGTAAACAATTTTAGGATTAAGGTAGATATAAAAGTATATACAAGTAGTTGAATATTTAGCTTTAGGCAGCTTTCACATCTGAACGGTGAGTAGTCCAAAAAACATTGAGACAAACAACTGGCGACAATATTTTTTAAGTTCATGATCACTTAAGCTTTAGATGTTGGATGCAATTAAGTTAGGTGTAAATAGATATCTAGAGGTAATTCAAATAGTGTCCAGTAGTAAATGTGGTTGAATAAAAAATGATATTAATTATCTTCTTCTTTGTTGTTTGTTTGTAATTAAGCACAAAGCTACACAATGGGCTATCTATGCTCTGCCCACCACGGGTATCGAAACCCGGTTTCTAGCGTTGTAAGTCCGCAGACATACCGCTGTGCCACTGGGGGGCATTAATTATCATGTTATTGTTGTACCATAAAATTCAAACATTGTTTTATTACAAACGGAAGAAGGTAAACTGTATTTAATATAAATTAGTAAGGAATAAAACATTTATATTATATTATATAAATATATATTAAGGATGCACGGGTACCCGCCCAGATACTCGGCCCCGGCCGGTTATTGAGCTACCCGGTACTACTTGGCTCCGACCGAGTGTCGAAGTTAAAAACAGCCGAATCCAGGTAATTGAAAAAAACATCTAAGCCATTATCTTTGTGGCAACTTACACACTACTGAAATTATAGTCAATAATTGGTTTAGTTAAAAAAAAAAAAAACGTAGTTCCGAGCAACAAAGACTGACCGCCCGCTGAAAGTTGGGGATTCAGAGAACAACAGAGGTTAATAACAGGCATGGCTTGAAAAGTGGATTTCTCGTAAGGTGGGAGCTTTGAGAACAATAGGGGTTAAGGTTTGAGAAGTTGGGGCTAGGCATTAATCGGAATAATGATTCTACAAAATGTCAACGTCACTGTTTCTGTGTTTACTTTCACTTTTGGAAGTCAAATGAAGCTCGATTTCCCACAATGGCCAGGATAGAAAGTCGTTATCTCTACGCACCTCCAACCAATATAGACAGCGAACGGACTTTTAGCGCCGCTGACAACATTATCACACACGAAAGGTCAGGCTTTTACCCGAAAACGCCGAAATGCTACTTTTCTTCAAGTACAATTTAAACAAGATCCAAAAATACAGGAATTCTGCAAACTGGTGTGCACATTTTGTTAGTTAATTTTGAAAGTTGAAAGTAAAACTGGAATGTTATATTGGTGATTATTCGGTTAAATGTAATAAACGTCAATTTTGTTTTTGTACCTAATTTTTGTGTATGCTGTTTGTTTGTTGTTGTTTTGGGGGAGGGCGAGGGGAGAACCAGGTCATAGTTGACACCCGACCGAAGCTTAGTGGCCGGGTACCCGGGCCCAGTATTTGGCCAAATTTTACTACCCGTGCATCCCTAATATGCCCTCAGTTGCACAGCGGTATGTTTGCGGAATTACAACGCTAGAAACCGGGTTTCGATACCGCGGTGGGAAGAGCACAGATAGCCACTTGTGTAGTCTTGTGTACTTAACTTACAAACAAACAAACATACCTATATATATATATATATACATATATATATATATATGTACGTTGTTACACATACACACATTTTTTAAAGTATGTAAGACCTTCAAGAAACCTAACTTAGCTCGCCAGGTAAGGCGGAAGAGAAAAAGCGTTACATATAAAAGACAAACATATTTCAAAAATGTAAAATATACCTTAGTAAGAAAGTCATCTATGTAAAAAAGCACCAATGCAGCGGTAGGAATACACTTTCTATCATATTTAACTCGTATTCAGAGGCCGTATATAAACATAATGGGCAAATGTGAATGATGAAACCCATGAAGTATCACATCTAAAACTATCGTTCACCTCCTTCAGCTGGTTGGGGGAAGTATTTGCTCTTAAAAAACGGGAATGAACTACGAATTAGTTTTCTTAACCAACAAAATATATTATTACAATCCGACAATTATGGGTGATATGTAAAAATCTTATACCTTGAAGGTATCATTCCAAACCCCCATAATGATTAATCACCTGTATGAATGTCATAGTTACACCTGAGATATCTAAGTTATAGTTGCTACTATTATCAAAATACAAAGGAAATAATTTTTCCTCAAAATTTCAAACGCAAGGGAATAGTAAAAACATTCGACCAATTTCCGCCCAGATTAATATGCTAGATCGGTTGCACAGATGAACCATTTACCCACTTATGCTGTCTAACATACAGGTGATAGAAACCTTCCACGTGGTTCATGCCAAAATACACATGGTCTAATTGAAGTAACCTACATATGAAGAATATATATATATGTATTAAGTAATGTATATATATATATATATTAAGTAATATATACATATTAAGTAATATTATGTACTTCCGCAGATACCTTTCTAATCAAGGTACATGTTAACTATTCTACATTACAGTTTCTACCTCAGTTTTATTTGGCTACATTTACGTGTGAAGCCGTTATTTTTTGGTCTTCA
This sequence comes from Limulus polyphemus, assembly GCF_000517525.1. NCBI lineage: Eukaryota > Metazoa > Arthropoda > Merostomata > Xiphosura > Limulidae > Limulus > Limulus polyphemus. The sequence goes on from NW_013665914.1 coordinate 591,349, forward strand.
TGTCTGAAAAGTTTCATTAACATACTACCTAAACTAAAGAGCTGCTATTGTTAGGCCTTCTTTCCCTTAGATGTGAAAATGATCTTAACATTTGTGTAATAAGTTGTTAAGTAAATTAACCTTTGTTTAGTACGTTTTATATATGCTTACATTTTATATAAAAAGACAGATAAACAAGCCCAACCAGAAGGTATGTTGTTGATGTTCTCTGATTATGTACTTTTATAAATTCAGATGAAGAAAAAGTGAGTAAAACCTTATTAGATGAAAATCATCAGGGCTAAAGCAAAATCAACAAATAAAAGAGCGAAAAACAAACCGCACAATATTCACAGAATGGTTGACCGAAGCGAAGATAAACGAGAATATGAAAAAGCTGGACAGTGGTTTGTAAAACTAAGTAAAAAGCCTAAGTATAAGTGAAATGAAACGTGACAAATATACCATTTCAAATTTGATAAGGAGAGCTATAACGAAACCGAAACCAAAACCCATAAATAAAATATATATTCTATTAGCCTTACCAAGCAAAGAGTCGACAACATAGAAAAAAACTGAATACACGTTGCCACGGAAAGAAATAAAACTTTGTATAGTGACTATACAAAAACCAAAAATAGTTCCTGCAAATGATGAAATAAGAAACCAAGAACTGCCAAGACCACCTGGAATCTAGTTTCTGTCGTTTGACGAACACAGTTTCAAACTTTTTATAATAAAACAAAATAAAGGAACTAAAAATAAACGTTGAAAATGTCTTGAACAGAGTCATTAATTATGGAGTGAAACGAAACCTGTGAAGTGTAGAACAAGTCCTCAAAGGAGAAAATAAGTCCTTTATAGTTGAGATAGGAGTAAAGGTTTTACATACTGAGACTTGTTTTAAAAACACAAAAAATACGACAGTAAATGATACAAATATTCACTATGTTGTCAGTAAAGAGCTAAGAAGCAAAGTTGAAATTAAGCTAAAGAAAATTCTCGAAATAAATAACGTCGAAAACGAAATTTCTTTGATTAAAGTCTATATCACAATTTAAAATGATAAAGAGCAGCGCATCAGAATTTTATGAAGGTCATAAACCAAAAATGTTTTTACAGAGTACAACCCCCGCCTCTCAGTGTTTTTAACATTTGCAAAAACCAATATAAAATATATTCTCACCTTAAAAAACGTATGTGTAATTAATTAATCAGGTGGAAGACAAAGTTTCATAACAAATCTTGAAAACATGGTAATACCAAAAATACATCCTTAATTACTGTCGTTTCAGAATTTCTTCAAATTCCATCCTCAGTGTTAAAACCTCAAACAAGGTAGTTCACAATATCCTAACTTCAAAAAAACAACATTAGCTATTGAGCGAGTTTTCGTATTCAATCAGAAGTTTAGAAAAAACAGATTTAAACGGTAACAATATAGTTCCCAATATTCTAACTAATCCCACTAATTTTGTATCCGATTGTACAGTGGAAATAACTATCACTCCATACTTCTAGAAAACTTTAAAATTCTCGACTCCGGAACCACAGATTACGAACTCTTTATTAAAGAAAGCTTCTCCACTTTCAGTGATCATCCAACACTAAATAATAACAACAACTCCTCCCTGTTGTCATTAATTTAATCAGTTCCGGAGTCTTAGCGTTTTTATTTTCTTTATAATGTTTTCTCTTAACAATGTTTTTTATTAAACATGTGTATGCCGCACGTTTCATCGTACATTCTGCTAACTTTTTGGAGGTTTTAACGCTGAGGATGGAATTTGAAGAAATCCCGAAACGTCAGTAATTAAATTTTTGTTTGGTATAACCGTGTTTTTTATATTTATTATGAAACGTATGTGTGTATACCACACACCTATGTCAGTTCGTTCTATAGTTTGACCGTTTTTGAAAACCCCAATTTGCTGCTATTATAAGGACATAAATTGATCTTCGTTATGATCTTGACTTCTCTTGTGATACATTCTCAAACATTTACTGAATTGATTCTTAGAGGACAGTTAATCTTTGTATCAAATTTGTTTAATATCAGATTAAAATGTTTGAAGTTAAACTGTTCACACACAAAGAGAAGAGTGGCAACAATAGACCTTCTGTTGACCGGAGTAAAAAGGTATTTCTTTTATAAAGTAAGTTAGACACTAAATTCATTTCATGTCTACTCAGAAAGAGTGTACTACCATCACTAGGTTTTGTTCTATCTCACTTAATCTTTCAAATTATTGACTTCTTTTCAAACCTTTCACCACCAGTGGAGTCCACGTACCTAGTCACATTGAATAGTTCTATGTTTTGATTGTTACAACCCCAGCATAAGAAAATGTCAAAAAAAATATTTTTTTTACAAATTTTTACAATTTTTATGTTAAAATATATAAAAAGCGGTATATTAATCAAACTATTCGCATTTAGTTGTATTTACGTTATTTTTATAAAACGATGTCTTAGTAATCCTATAAAAATAGAAGTCAAGGACTCACAAGCAATTTGCTGTATAAAAACTTGATTGTTTTCTCAACAATGCTATTAAGCGAATTCCACAGTACAAGAAGCTAGAAGGCATTTTTATTAGAACAATATTTTCACGCGTACGGTAAAGAAAAGAAAAAAGATAACCATGTTTACGTAAAAACGATATAGCCTTATTACGTGGAAAATACCTTTCTGAAATAATATTGTAACGAAACAACTTAACACTTAGTTGAAAGATCAGGTCTTCCTAAAAACATAACTGAACATCGAAGAAAAACACTAAAACAATTTTCTTTGTTGCATTAAACAAGGCTACAGCTCATAAAGTATTGCAGAAGCTATACGGTTTGAAAAATATTGTGCCGCCTAAAAATGTAATTTATAGATTAACATTTAGTGAAAGCAGGAAATTGTACAAGTCAATGATGGCTACAGTTAAATTTAGGAGTATCTGACCTGGAAGTTTTGCCCACTTACGTAAAAGTTGCATAAAAATTCTAATTCATATTCCCTTGTGGAATACAAGTAATATTATGTTTGTTTTTAGGTAGGCTCAGAAAATCAGCTGTAATTTAAGCTTTTCTGTAATCCATTTGTAAACTCCTGAGGAAACCAACTTGTCATAGCGTAAATGAAAAAGTTATATTTTCTGAAAACAAAATTCGTGCAAAAAAAGATATAGGTGTGTATATATATGTATATATATACTATACCAAAAAAACTAAACGGGCAAATATTTCATAATGTATGTAAACCCTCAATACAATTTGAAAAGCGAACATCTCATTACTTATGTGTCCTTGCAGTTGTTAAGCACAAATTATACAATGGATTAATCTTTGCTCTGCCCATCATGGAAACCCAACTTTTAGAAACTATACGATGGGCTAATCTGTGTAGTTAAAAGTTCAGGACCTTGACCTCCTTCGTGCTACATTATCTAAAATTTACTAAACTGGTTCTTAGAGGACACTTAATCTTTGTATTAAATTTAGTTTAAATTAGATGAAACCTTTGAAGTTATACTGTTCACACACAAAGAGAAGAATGACAAAAATAGTCCCTCTGTCGAACATCATGATAATGTTTATACTGTTCACACACAAAGAGAAGAACGACAAAAATAGTCTTTCTGTCGAACATCATGATAATGTTTATACTGTTACACACAAAGAGAAGAACGACAAAAATAGTCCTTCTGTCGAACATCATGATAATGTTTATACTGTTCACACACAAACAGAAGAACGACAAAAATAGTCCTTCTGTCGTAACATCATGATAATGTAAAAAAGCAGTGAATATAACTTTTGGTTTTCAAAATTTATAACAAAAACTAGTCACTAAAAGTTCACGAACATAACAAACACACTTTTTTTAAAATTTATACTTTAACTATATAAACTGAACATTGGCTGTTTCTTACATTTCAGCTGCCACTCTTACTCTTCAAAATTAATAATTATAATTTATTATATAATTATCCTCAGGCAGAATAATTCCGAGTGAAACATTACCAGGATTGACTTTGTCCTAATGAAGGATAATGCCTGATATTCTAATGTCAGGATCTTATCGGAAGATCTTAAACAAGAAATAATATATATGAATTGGAAAGCAATAAATAATTCCTGATCTAAGTCCTAAAAAATGCCTCTCGAACCTTCTTGGACGTTGTTTTTTGGATGCCAAGCAATGTCACGAAATGGGACAGGATTTCTCAGTGTTTTCTACTGAACAAATATCAAGAATCAGATATAATATCAGTGCTAGAGAACCCACTTTAGATACTGAATGTCGTTTTTTGTCACGAAAGGTCTCTTTCAACCAGAACCTAGATCTGAACACTTCCAATTCGAGTTTATTTATGTTCCACGGAAAGTAGCTACAAATACACTGTACATAAAAAATATGTTTGTTTTAACTATTTTATATTCTTATTAATGTAAATTTGCAGCGATGTGTTCAATACTGTGTTGACTTTCAACAGACAAATTATTGAAACTTGTATAAGTATCAGTCTTATGTTCCACAGCCAGTGTTATTAGATTTACACTATTTATACATGTGGCACCAAAACTCATTCAAAACTTTTACAATTGAAAGTATATTAACCTTATGTTATGCTCTATTATGAAATTGTATATTTACAGCGTAACTTGAAGGATAAATTGATTATCACATGATTGCCACATTCATATGAATATAATGTAATTACTGGATTCTTTGTTTTTAATGAAGGACAAGTAACTGCAAAGAGATCGGAGAAAATGATTTATAATAGAATACTAATCAAGCAGTCCAATAAGTGAATTTTCATTGAAAATACTTTGATATGTACAATAATAAAAATAGTGGCTAGAACTTACTCACGTATTTTTATTATATCCATAACATTCTACATTACTAGAACAGAAAATAAGTTTTAATTAATAACATTATTTTTCCTCATTAAACAATTGTAAATTCTTAAAAGACTTATATGTCAGAAAATGACCACGAGTTCCAATTTTTGAAAAAGGTCATTAATGTAATTTGGTGCTCATTAGAAAACAAAAACATTGACCAAATATCACGCTAATGAAAAAAGCAGTGAATATAACTTTTGGCCTTCAAAATTCATGACATAAAACTAGTCATTGAAATATCACGAACATACCAAACACTTTTTTAAAATTTATACTTTAACTATATAAACTGAACATTGGTTTTTTTTCTTACATTTCAGCCGCCACTCTTGTTCTTCAAAATTAATAATTACTTGAATAATTACCCTTACCGCTGAGCGTGGCTTAGTAATTAGCAAGCTGAGCTACAGATTTAAAGCTCCATCACTCAAGCCCGCGACAAGTCGCTCAGCACGTTCTGTATTTTTAGTTTTGTTACGTTATAAAAGTGACAGTCAGTCTTATTATTCGATTAAAAGTCGTCACGTAAGCGGAGAGTGCTGCAGATTGGTTACCCTCCCTTTTGTGGTTTCAGCCCAAGTGTAGCACAAACATAATAAAGCACCCATTCTTCTTTCTTTCTAATATTCCAATACTAATTACAAAATATTATATAAATAAGTACTATCTTACTTTCCAGCACAATATTCTTTTTGTTAAACTCCTGGAAGTAACAACGTTTCATCATTTTTTTAGTATCAAATGTTAGTGGTTTTAGTAATATCTAATGATTTTTGTTTCTCTATATATCGTTTGGACATAATGATCTGCAGACCGCATGTTACCCATTAGTCCATGCTTAGCTCTTTCATTTACCACATACACTGTAATATTTGGCAAAGCACTTCTAATATATAACAAATATTTAAAAGCATATGTTTGTATCCTTTTAACATTTGGTTCATTATTTCCATGTGTTTGAGCTAACATTCGATATTGACATGTGAATTAAGTATCAAAAAGGTTTTAAACAACTTTGTATTTATACATTCTGTATTACTTGCTAACTGTTTCATACCTTTCAGGGCTTTAGACACTAGTTGGGCTAAATTTAATTGATGTCGACAATCAAGCCTTCATAACGAATACTGAAAACAAATAATTGTATTGTTGTTACTAGAATATTTCTTCCAAAATCTTTTCTTAATGTACTATTTTGCTTTATTTAAATTTACAACTAAACGCGATAATTTCCAATTTTATTAATTACAGTCTGCAACCCAAAACGAACTCGCCAACATAGATTAATTAGTTTTCATGAGGTTGTAAAAGAAACGAAACATAATTTCCGTTTGATAAGAATGCTGATAAATCTCCCACATACATAAAGAAAACAATGGAAGAGACAGCAAACAACCTCTTCACTCTAAATTTTGAAATATATAAGGCAGACCTTCTTGTCACCCCAAAAAAAATATGTCCTGACTTGATTTGGAAACGATTCCCAAAAGAATGCTTTTGTGTGTGTGTTCCTAAACGAAAGTTAACACAATAATGTAACTATTGCAATTTTATATCAAAATCGTCTTAAAATTATAAATTAATCGAATGTTAAATAACGACAACCGCGTTATCATGTAGACTGTATACTGGATGATTAATTATTGATTTGGGTATTTTAATGTTCTGAGGATGTATGTACGTGGAATGACGTTTATAATCGCTTTGGTTTTGCAAACAAGCAACTTAGAAAGGGCAAGAATGACATCATTTAAAAGTGATATTAATGATAACTTCCATTTCAATAAATAAAATTATTTAGAACTAATTAGAAGTAAAAATACAAGATTATAATAATTTATCGCAGCTTTGCAGGTATTGGATCTTTTTATCTAATTTTTGTTTGTTTTTGTTTATTTGTTTTAGAGCAAAGCCACATTGGACTTTTGCTATATCCACCGCGGGGAATTGAGCCCCGGATTCTAGTATTCTAAGTGTGTAAACTTACCGCTCAAGTTTTTTGATTTTGAGATATACAGTATTGACTTTTCTATGATTTTTTGATTTAATTTCAAAAAATGCTTATTTTTATGCAATTAGCTAGAAATATAATGTGTTTTCCAACAGGTGACTGTGAATTTGAAGTTTCGTACGAGAACATTTTATTATTGATAGGCCATGTTTTAAAATGATACATATAAAATAATAATTTGTTTATTTTAGTACAACACTCTATAATGAGTCATCTGCACTGTTTCCGCCGAAATAATCGAGCATTGAATTTCAGCACTATAAGCCATCAAGCTCAATGCTTGAGTCAGCGAAAATACATAAAACAGTCTATCTGTTTCTTTGTTTTAGAGCAAAACCATATTCAGTTATCTACTGTATATACACACACACAAATGGACTTCGTACTTGCGTATTCTAACGAAACTTCTCTGTGTTTACTTGTTTGTAGATATAAAGATTTTATGTCCAAATATGATATATAAATACTGTATTTTGCATTTTAAGACTTGAAATAAAACTATGTTTAAACATTTTACTGCAGTGTTTGTTTTACATTGTATAATTTTTTTAATTTTCATCAATACGTAATCTATTAATCTTTAAATGAGTTTATAAAATCGTTGCTTCGTTTTCAAAAGTATACAGAGATACATAAATAATAAAGAACATTTATATAAAGTTTACTATACACATTTTAACTACGTTCTATAAGTTCCTTGAACACTGTTAGTACTATTCCTTTATTTCATATATTGTATACTTGTCTCCATAATATTTGTTTAGTAAATTATTTACTTCTTAAAAATTAGAACAAAATTTACAAATCACACAGATAATCTTTATTTTTTCTTTTTCAAGCGTGGCGAACGTACACATTATCATTAGCTATATATACATATTGAAAACTAATATGACATTTGTTTAGAAGGTTAGTTACTGTTTAAAAATTCCAGATTATACATTTTGTACAAACATTTTTGAGACACAAGACAAAAGTTAAATCTTAATTCAAGTCGCGATGGAACTGAATGTATCAGTACTACATTTTGACATTAGCGTTAGGAAGGTAGCGTGATTCTACCAAAAATGGATTGCCGCAAAGTATTCTAACACTAAAGCTATAAAAGTGTATTCAATTCCGTGACTTAGAATTTCAAAGAATATGGATCAACTTGAGGCACCAGGGCAATCCAGAAAGAGACTTATGAAGAGTCATTCTCCAGTCGCGGTAAGCAAGAGAATACACATATACATGGGCTAGTGGCAAAAGCTGTATATCTGCCCCGGGCATCAGTAGTCAACATAATTAAAATAGTTCTCCGCCTGGAAAAGGTGACAGAAATAAATGTACACAAGCTAATTTCACGATATTTCGGTTCAATGTCACAAACCTCAAGCAGCAAGAGAATAAAACGGGCATTCATGTTATTCCATGTCAAGTCGCCAGATTATGGATTTCTGTGAAATTGGACCTTTGAAACTGGCGCTAAGAAACCGTCATCCTTGTATGCTAGATTTGTAAAGAAAAGCAAATAAAGATTCTTGTGTATTTTTTTATATGGCAGCCTAATAACGGAGCCTTTTGCAATGAAAACTACGCACGACCGTCAGATAGAACACGATGAGATGTAGCGACATAGACTGTAACGATTTAGTGTGGTTCCAAAATCGTTTCAATACAATGTACTGAACTTTTATATAATAAGATAGGAATCAATTCCTTAAAGACTTGTTTGAAATGATAAAGCATTTTTTTTATCTCATCACCAAAATAGTTACTGATGATGGTGGAACTCCTCGAAACCGGTTTCACACAATGACAAATGGCGAATCGAATAATAGATGGGGTTTTCCAGTTCTTTCTACCAAAATTCACAGTTTCGCTGATGAGAGAAGAATCCACATTATCTCAAGGCTAGTTTGATGGTTCCCCAGGTCTTTTGAATAATGAGCAGATTAATTCAAGAAAAACAAACAATATACAATATTCAGTGTTAAGATAAATAGATAATATAGTGTTAAAAATCTTTACCCTCATTTTATGTGTTGTGACACAAATAAAATATATCAAAAATCACATTTCACCAATTCAGTCCAGTTCGTACTGTAACAGACGTTACCAATAACTTCGTAACTGTAAATAATATCCCAACCAACACTTTATCTGTTGTATCTCAGCCAGGCTGGAGAGTCCAGTTATTGAACTAAAGGCATCGTCGGCATTGGTTTCAACAGTAGTTAATATATTATTATTATACACTATTCTTTACCTTCACTCAGAAGTCCTTATTAATAATTATACAGTTTTTTCGTTGTATAAGCCAAAAGAATAAATTAGTAGCATTAATTTTACATATTCTTCGAATGCCCGTATAAATATGGATTCATTAGGGTGAATAAAAAACAGTTTAAACACCTTTCACATGGTTTTAAAATCATCCAAAAATGACAAATAATCTAAAGCAAGGTATGTTTTGTTTGTTTTTGAACTTCACACAAAGTTGGTCGAGTCTCATCTGCACTAACCATCCCTAATTATAAAGTGATAGACTAGAAGGAAAGAAATTGTTAAAACCCATCCACCACCAACTCTTGGGCTACTCTGTACCAGTAAATAGTGGATTGATCGTCACATTATAAAGTCCTCAAGGCTGAAAGGAATGAGCATGTTCGGGAACATAATTCGAACCCGCGACAGCGACTACAGATACATGACCCATTGCTCAGTATCCAGTAATGTAATGTTTTTATCATATGTTGAGTCGCGTTGATGTCAGTGCAACAAAACTGTGTGACATATTACAGGCCTTTTCACGGAGAGGGCTGAAAAACTCTGAAAAGTGCATTGCAGTCAATGGTCGATAAAGAAGTTTTCCCAAACAAATAAATTTAAATCTATCTGTTTTATAACCTTCGTTCAAAGCTGCACAAAAACTATCTGCCTTAACCTGTCTATAATTTTAAATTGATAGACAAGATGAAAGGCAGCTACTCAAAAGTGCTTACCGCCAACTCTTATCAGACCAAATAGTGGGACTGACCGACATTTCTGTAACGTAGAAACCTATGTAAGATCAACCATCACACAACAATTTCAATAGAGAGGGAAATAGCACACAAATTTGGACTTAAAACAATCATACAATGAAAGCAAAACATTTCCGTTATCGTAAAATATAATTTTGAGATAAAATGATTTGGAAACAGCAAAAAAAAAGAAAATTTTGATAGAATTAAGAAACTTCCACAGTGTGTTTACAAAGCTACTAAACTCCATAAAGTTTATATATACTGTTTCATGAAAAGCATTTTGTTTAATTTGAATATTTGGTAGGAGTAAAGACTTATTTTCGTTCCTCAATTTTTACTTTTTTCATTATTCGTGAACTCGTAGATATGCAATTTCTAAACTCTTTTGTAATCAAGTGTTGGCTAAAACTGAAAAAAGGGAACATTTTTTTACTATCATAAAATATAATAGTATATTATAATGCTATGTGTCTAAAAATCCTTAGATATAATTAGTGTAAGAAAAGGGAATTTAAAACTTTTGGAGATATATATGCCGTGTCCCAATGAGACGTTTCGGCTAATGCTTCACACGGACAGTTAAGAATCCTGGTGTTTGTGTTTCACTTCATATTCACCACAGATTTCTCAAAATTACTATAAATTTCATAAAAGTGGTTTATTAATCCTAACTTGTAAATTTTTTATAATAATACGTTTTTTGCTATTATAGTAATTCAACAATATTAAACAAGTAAATATACAGTAGGTGCCGCTTGTTTTCTGTTTTGTCTCTTTTGAAGTTTATTACATTTTATACTACTAATATTATTTCTTAATTATTATTAACTACTGATCAAATCAAGCTGCCTACACAGATCAGTATAAAAATAATCCAATAATTAATATAGCTAACTTAACATATCGTTCTATCCAGGAGTATGCACAGCGATAAAAGAATGTATAATGGTTGTAATGCACTGAACCATCATTTAGATACAATCAAGAATACTACAATATATTCGTATATATAACTAGCTGTGATTATAAAAATAAACACAATTTATAGACCACACAAATAGTAAGACATATAGCTAAGTACACTCGACACTTTTCACAAATATTAAATAAAATACAACAATATCTACTTTAGAATTGTGAATATTTTTAGGATAGATGCAATAAAAACAACATGATTTGTGAAAATATTGATATGCTTTTAAACAGCTCAGAAAACATGATAAATTTTAGGATAACGTATACAGAAAAAATAAGGCAAAATTTATTAATTTCAATGATTTATCAGTTTATAGTGGAAAAAATGCTTTCGTGCATTTAAAACTTCGAGATATTACGTAAATAACGAATTTCAATGTCATGTTGCTCCTTTTGAACGCAATTATTTCAAGGTTATAAATATTAAAATAAATGGTAACTTAAGTAGTAGATATTAAACATATACCTAACAGTAAATATAACTGTAGCAAAAACTTACACTATCTCAACTAGAACATCCGATAACGTCTTCCAGATGAACTAAGATCGGTACAACTAGAGTAGAAGCTGCTTTACAATACACAGTTTCTGTACAACTAAGCATCGAAGTGTACGTTTCTCCACGGAGACATTCTAGCTGGAAGTGACAATATATCGTGCTTCAAAGTAATGTGTATCGTGTGTACGCTGTAGCTAATGGGTGTTAACAGCGCTTGCGTATATCAGCTCAACAGTACGCATAGTTTGTAAAAAGAAAAAAATATCTATATTTTGAAAGTGGGCTGGGAACAAACGGATTTTAAAGTTATATCAAATAGCCTGAGAGTTCACTGTATATTACAACTTGTCGATTTTTACCCTAGACAGAAAGACAAGTTGACAATAATTACCTTTATATTCGGTGAATTATTTTACTCGTTTTATATACTACAGCATACCGCTAGTTAAGAGTTAAATTTCTGATTAACTTAGTTTACAAAGTGTAGATTATAATGTAAATACTCGTTGTCTATGAGAGGCCTACTAAACAAATATCTTGCTTTAAGAAATCTCTGCCTCACAGACAATACGCTAAAATTGATAATTTGAAAATAATCATTCTGGAATTCAAACGTAATTGTGAAGTAGGGTATTGGAAATTTTGCTTTACATAGTCCTCAGACAATGAAGATGTTACGACGATATGCTTGAACTGGTTATTGTTGTTACTGTTTGTTGAATTTCCCACAAAGTTACTTGAGGGTTACTTTCGCTAGCCGTCCATAATTCCGAAGTGATATATTAAATGAAAGGCAGCTAACCAACATTACCTACGCCCCCAAACTGCACAGCGACATTTTTTAACGCTAGCCACGTAAAAGTGCTTAACAATCCTTATCTTGTGTTTCATAACAGATAAAAATTTATTTGTCAATATAGAGTTCTATTCTAATTTCTAAGTATTTGAATCGCGGGTACATACAATTCACATTATCAGGGTAGCACAAAAAAGCACAAGAACAAAACAACCATTACGAAAAGCCCCCCCCCCCCCACACACACAGACTGGCTCAGCGATACCTCCGAACGCTCATAACGCTAAAAACCGGGTTTCGATATCCGTGATGTGCACAACACAGATATTCTATTGTGTAGCTTTGTGCTTAACTACAAATACACTATTACGAAAAGGTTTACTTCCACTCGGTCCACATTACTAAAAGTTGGTGACCTCTCCCGTAAATTATCACACTTAATATAATTTTACCGAAGTGCAATAATCTAAATCCAAATGTATAATTGTGTCACTTTAGAAGATATATTATTGAAATTGTCCGGTAATAGTGGTATCTGCAAAAGATGGCCTCAGTGCTATTTTTACCAGTGCCATTATGACTCGAGCCATTATTACTAGTGTCATATTTCCTTAATTCATTGTTGAAACACACAGATAAAAGAGCATGGCGTCATCCCTTGCATTCATAGATAATCATTCTTTTCTTGTTGTTTGTTTCTAGAGTCGTAGATTCTTCATAATTTCAATATTTCTCTTGAAAAAAACTTTTACTTAATTATTAATCCAAAAAAGATAAACATCTGCACGTTCAAATGTACGTTTTTTATAACCAATATAGAATATATTGAATTCTAATGTACACAAGGTTAAATGGTAAAAAAAACATTTATATTTTGTGTGAAACTGTTATAATGTATAATTGTGTGTCACCAAATGTTTTCCATCTGCTTTACTGACATAAGATTTTTTTCTTCTTTTATTTAGTGAGTATGAAGTTTTAGATTTTGGTGGCCGAGTTGGTTGTATCTGAATGTTACAAACGACCAGTGTTGTAAGAAAACAAAGATCCTAAAGTGACGCTGTCGACTGGACAAAGAAACCTAATTTACCGTATTTACCGGTGTATAAGACACCCTGTATATAAGACGACTCTGGATTTTTTGAACACATTAAGTGTATTTCTTTGAGGTCGATGTATCGGACGACCTCTATTGTCAAGCAAGTCTAGGATGTTAATTTTGTAAAGAAATTCTTAGAAATTATTTTTAGACTGTGCTAACCTGTGCTATGAGGTAATCAATACAACCACAAGTGTGGTTTTATGTTCTTCAAACGCTACAGGTAGCTCAATGCGGCATAACTTGAGTCACAAACGTGTAATATACAACTTTACAAAGTTTCCATCACAGTTGAACTCATTTTCTGTTACAAAAACTATTGAACCTTAAGATATCGTGATCTACTATAAAAACATGTTTACAAAATTAGTGTACATTACAGAAACTAATTTTTTTATATAATATTTACAATATTTTAATATGACAAATGAGATCAATACATTTCAAATAAAAATGTCTTAATTAATTGTAACTAGCATGTGAGATACATAACTTCTACTTATGAAGAATCGAGACAGTTACAAACTTGTTGTTGTAACGCAATAAGTGGCACTTACTCAAAAAAGCAAACAAAGGTAGAAGGTACAACGTAGTTTTGGTAAGATATGCTGTTAACCGGAGAGTTTTTACTGGAACTCTATCTTTGAACCTGTTTATAAGACGGGGAGTAAAATCGGGAATTGTTAAAAGAGTAAAAAGTATCGTCTTATCGGCAAATACGGTACCTTTTAAATTCAGGTTCATTATCTTAGTTCAGTTCTATCAGTAGAACGTCAAATAAAGACTCACATCAAGATCCTCGTGTTTACTTTGTCAGAAGCCTATCTCGAGAGAAAGAAAGTTAAAAAGCTAAACACACTCAGTAGAAACAACTTTCTTTTCGCGTGCGCAAGAATGTTGGCTGCGTTTTATTTGTTTGTTATATAATATAGATTGTATTCATTTCTACTACATCTGTCAAGTCTCATCATTCCTCAAACACTATGTTATCATATCCAGAATTACTCTCCTTATTTCTTGAGCGAATCTACTGTTAATAGTGAGTTCAACTAATTAATACTTGCTTAGAAATACGTTTGTACTGGAAAATATCGCAGTCTCATTATACCATCGCACACGTATGGAAATTAAGTATTAGTTTTAATTTGGATCAACAAAATTAACGATGACGAGAGTGTCCCATTGGTTAAGATACTGAACTATGGATCTGTTCGCGTCCAGTTACGGAAAAAATCGTACTCGGCACTTCAGGGACGTTGGTGATGGTCAAGTCTCACTATTCGATTAGAGTAGCCGAAGAGAAGGCTATGAATGTTGTTCTTTTCTCTAATTTATCAATTCAAAATTAAGTATGGCTAGCGTAGATAGCCCTTTCTAGGTTTGCGCGAATATACGAAACAAATAAATACAAATGAAAATCTACATGTGATTAGTAATCCAAAAAAGATAAACATCAGCACGCCCAAATGTACGTTTTTTATAACCAATAAAATTAATGTTATTAGCGTTAATTGTGATTCTTTCCTCTCCACGCCAAAACATGTAATTTTAAGAAAATAAGGAATCTAAATTCATATCAAACCAAACAAACTGTTAATATTGTCCCTTTTCTTAAAAACTTTAATATTTTGGAATGGCAGCCATACAATTACTTTTAAGTAGTTCGTTTACAATTTTGTATCAACTGAATGATCTAAATTTGTTTTCGTGTATCATCATTTTTATTTTTATTATAACCAGGAGCTTCAAAAGATAGAAGTGGCCTGGGCCTCTCGGAACATGTGAGAGGACCTGTAAGAGATATAGAGAGCAACTGTAGATAATGAATAGTTCTTTCCCTAGGCTTTATATATGAGAAAGCGTTGTAAAATGTTGGCCGATTTTACTGTTAAGGATATACTAGTTACACGTGCAGTTATTAAAAACAGTCATTTCGAAACTCTAACTGTGTCAAAAATTATGCCCTGATTTGCTCCGGTATGAAAAATAAGATTAAACCTGGGAATGAGTTTTCCCGGTTTACTTTCTGCGAGAAGTCTTAAAAAATTATTAATGAAAGTAATTTTCACTCGTGGAACAGAGTTAATGACATAAAATGGCCAGTTTCCGCGAAATTCAGAAAATAGTAACATTAAACGATTTATAAAATTAAATATATATAATCAATCCTGAAATAATAAATATGTAGGTATGTGTATGTCTGTACATGTGAGTGCGAGTGTGTTTTGAAACAGATTCAAGAAAAACCGAGATGTCGCTGTGTGCTTCAATATTTGTTAAGAATAATTTTAAACTCACCAAACTCCTGAAAAAACCATAAAGAAAAGATTGTCACTTAAAAATGAAAACAAATTAAATCGCATCAATGTGAAAGCTAGAAAGATAAAGCAACAAAGCAATAAACGTAATTTTTAGTTTTGTTCTTCATCTGTTAAGTAAAATAACTTTTAAATAACAAAATCAATATTCTGACAAGCAGGAAACGTCACACGTCATGCTCATAATTCAACTTATAGCTCCAGTGTAAGCGTGCAAACTATAACTGGTTATAGTTTAGTGTCAATTTAACATATTATAAAGGTTATTCAAGTCTTAATGTGTTCCCCGGTTGGTCAAAGATAAGTTTACGGACTTACTACGTTAAAATCCGGGGTTATATTCCCCGAGGTAACCAGAGCGCAGATTAGCCTAAAACACAATAACAACAACTTAAGTCTTAACGTATATTTATTTAAACTGCTGACGAAAAAAACACCTCGATTAAAAGTATTTCTGTGTTATTTGATAACACCTTTGTTCTCTGTGAAAACAAAGCTATGTTTAATTATTTACCGGCTGAATGATCATCACTATCACGGAACTAGTGCGATCACAGAAGAAATATAATAGTAAATTTTTGGACTGTGATACACAGGTGATAAAGATGCCAGTTTATAAATAAAGAATACATATAAAGGATTAGTGCGAGTTTTATGTCAAAGAACTCAGACTGATATGACTCTAAATCAAAATCAGTATAGACATTTCCAAGCATATACTCTAGATCTCTGTAGAAATTTAATGTCAGGTCGAACAGATATTCAGCTCATCATATATGGTTTAGAGTCGAATCACTGTCGGGTCTCCTATATAGAAATGTCTTCAATGGGTTCATGGGTAGAAAAATAAAAATTTTCGGTTTCATATTTTGTGTTTTGCAGTTTTTATGGGCGTTCTTTCAATTACATTTAAGGGAAGCAACTTTTTATGTCCTAAGTTAACCTTTCATTAATCATGAATTTACATAATTTCCGTCCAGGGAACGGTAACTCCATGTAGTACTAAAATAGTGCTTTTTGTGATAATGGGTACCTACGTAACGTCATTACCCAAAAATAAAGCATCACACAAAAAGCATATCACAAATTTGTAATAATTGCAGCAGTTTAACACCAAAATTTTCATGCAATAAACTCCCTCCATATCAAATTTGGTGAGGATCCATCTACAGGGGGCGAAGTAGTGGTAAAAAAGGCAAAAACGCCCATAAAAAAGGCAAAATGCAAAACTGAAAATTTGTATGTACCTCCGCATGGACTTAATGAACCTCCATACCAATTTTGATGAAGATCCAACCACACACACTGCAAAGTATTTACATAGACATACAACAGACAGTACTATTATATTTATATAAATTCAGCGCGTTTCTATTTAACAATAATGGATACGATTGTTGTAAATAAAATTTAGCACTAATTAGTATCCTGGAACTGTGTCGTTATTGCATCACGTGAAAATGCTTAGAATCATATATTTTAAAATAGAAATAGTTATATATATTAACAAGTTTATTTGTTAATTTAAAATCGATATCTTATCCTGCGAATATATTCAGAATTGGCACCAAAACGCCTACTTATCCGAGCTTCTAGATATACGATACATGGCCGAGTGTGTTGAATTTCGGTTTTTTACTGGAGCCCTCGGTGAATTTGGTTGAAGTGATGGTTCTGCAGACTTTGCTTGTAAAATATAAAACACAGTTTTGTCTTATATTGATGAAAAAATCTACATATCTTCGAAAGACTAGAAAATGTTCTATTGTAAAAGCTGATGTTCAACTTTTATGTTGTGTAAAATATAGCTGCTTGTTCTAATCATGTAAATATTATTTTCGCTCACAGAGTCTGTCAAAAATAAAAATACGTAAATTCTCTACTGTGATGCAAGGCATGTTACCATTTTTATTCGATACTTTCCAGATGGTTCCACATATTGTTGCCTAGATCCTGTTCTCAGTGGTAATAATACGGAATATGATATTTAGACGGATACGCAGAGCTTTTAACTTGATATGATTGCACAAGTTGTTTTTTATTAAGCTGGCTATAGATAGTCTTATAGGTAAGAAGTATTAGAAATACTGACGAGATGGTAAGCACTGTTTAATTTGATATAATAGTAGGACCGCTTACCATAAATGTTAGGCTGTTAGAAGATTTTAAGATTATTGATCATATAATAGTGGCGTTTACCATTATTGTTAAGCTGGTATGGCTATTGGGATTATTGATAAAATTGGCGAGACTGTCACAATTGTTGTTAAGATAGTAGGGTTTTTAACAATACGGATAAAATGACAGAGCCTGTTTGTACTACTGTTAACCGAAAGGGACTATTAGGAGTAAAGATAGAATGGAGTATGTTACCATTGTTGTAAGGCTGGTAGGGGCTAGTACAATTACAGATAGAATGGTAAAGCCTATTACCACTGTTTAAAAGCTGGTTGAGGTAAATAGTGAGATAATAAAGACTTTTACCACTGCTATTGAGCTGGTAGGATCTATTAAGTTTAGATATATGATAGAAGGGAGAATGGATGTCAATAAAACTGTGGTTAATTATCGTTATAAATAAACTAATGAAATTTAGCAAGGTAATCTATTCCGTAGTTGATTGGATAGTTAAGTTAACCTTCTTTATTGGATAGTTAAGTTAACCTTGTTGATTGAATAGTTAAGTTAACCTTCTTTATTGGATAGTTAAGTTAACCTTGTTGATTGGATAGTTAAGTTAATCTTGTTGATTAGATAGTTAAGTTAACCTTGTTGATTGGATAGTTAAGTTAATCTTGTTGATTGGATAGTTAAGTTAATCTTGTTGATTGGATAGTTAAGTTAACCTTGTTGATTGGATAGTTAAGTTAACAATAGCTGGTAACGTTAACAATAAACTTGTAAACAATGGCTGGTAACGTTAATAATAAACTTGTAAAACAATAGCTGGTAACGTTAACAATAAACTTGTAAACAATGGCTGGTAACGTTAATAATAAACTTGTAAAACAATAGCTGGTAACGTTAATAATAAAATTGTAAAACAATAGCTGGTAACGTTAATAATAAACTTGTATAACAATAGCTGGTAACGTTAACAATAAACTGATATAACAATGGCTGGTAACGTTAATAATAAATTTGTATAACAATAGCTGGTAACGTTAATGATAAACTTGTATAACAATGGCTGGTAACGTTAATAATAAACTGATATAACAATGGCTGGTAACGTTAATAATAAACTTGTATAACAATGGCTGGTAACGTTAATAATAAACTTGTATAACAATGGCTGGTAACGTTAATAATAAACTTGTAAAACAATAGCTGGTAACGTTAACAATAAACTTGTAAAACAATAGCTGGTAACGTTAATAATAAACTTGTAAAACAATAGCTGGTAACGTTAACAATAAACTTATATAATAATGGTTATGATGAGAGTTAAAAGTAATGTTTATTAACAAGAATAGTTGTATATTGAACCGTTGCTCTATCATCGTGTATATATATCATGTTAAAATAGAATATTTTTGTTTAGACTTTTCCCAACAGGGACTGGAGATACACGAGATTGGGCTGGATATGATCTAGTAGCTAGCGTGTCAAACTGCAAATCTGCATATCCTGATTCGAGTCGTAATTGGCTTGATTTTAAGGTGTGAGAGCATTATAAGTGTGACATGTAAATCCCGGTATTTACTTAGGAGTAGCTGCGTAGGCGGCGATTTTTACTGACTTGTTGTCCTCACTTTTACCAGGCTTTTGAATTAGAAATGGCTGTGCTTAAACCTTGGGTTTTTTAATCTGGCTGATGTGTGTGTGTGTTTTTTGTTATAGCAAAGCCACATCAAACTATCTGCTGTGTCCACCGATGGGAATCGAACCCCTGATTTTAGCGTTGTAAATCCGAAGACTTAACGCTGTCCCACCGGGGAATAATCTGGCTTGTTAGCCCATGAGTTACGCAAGTGAAAACGTCTAAGTGCTTAACAAAGAGCTTGAATTTAATATACTATGGATAAGGGAAGGTTTCATGCAAATAACCAATATAAGATTAATGTGAGTTTAATGGAACTAGATATCAAACTACATTAACGATAAACAAACACAAGATAAACAACAAAATACATGTTACTGAGGTCAAGTTAATATGATACAAGTAAAGAAAAACTTTTCAAAAAAGGAAGTAAATGTAGGGATGGCTAATGTCAATCCCTCAAAACCAATGCAAGCCAAATTCTAAATACAAAGAGGTTCCAACTGTAATATTTATTGTTTATATTTATTGGCTGGTTATTCCTGCTTCAACCTGTACTTAAGCTTTTTAAAGGAAGACCAAATTTCTGTAAGAAAGCTAACTCCAAGGAGGTAATCATAACACTAGAATTATGATTTTCTTAATTACTACTAGTTAATAATACTTATAAAATTGGATACTCCGTTTGAAACTATGTCACCTCAGTAAAATTGGTTGATACCATTGTTTTAGTTTTTGAGTTATCATGTAACAAAAATGAAGCAGAAGAAATTCAAACTTTTTGCTATGATATTTACGGACATTCCCAGAACTTGTGATTCAGTCATTACATAGATATTGTTATAAAATGAAACACTGTATAGTATTGTAAAGTTCTGACGACCTGTTCAGGAGATATTTAAAATACCATTTCGATGAACAATCCGAGTCATCCCTACATAGGCAGTGCTACCACCTGCCTGATTTAACTCCAAGCAGTGAGAGTTTTATGGATATTTTCTTCTGGCTCCAGAGAATAAAAAAAATAATGATATATTGGACTTGTATGAACAGTAGTATATTGAAGGTGATGGAGATGGATTACACTACTATACATTAAGATCATCGTAAAAGGACAGAAGAACAGTGTGTAAAATTTGAATATCTACTTCTAACAACTAATGTTCTTCCTAAGAATTTGTAAATGGATGAAAAATAATGTTACCTAAAAGAAAAATTAACCGAATTTCATAATGAAACATAATCATAGTTTGTTTGTAGAGCAAAGCTACATTAGGCTATCTGCTGTGTCCATCGCTGGGAATTGAACCCTGGATTTTAGTGTTGTAAGTCCGTAACCTTACCGCTGTCCACATAATCATAGTTTGTTTGTAGAGCAAAGCTACATTAGGCTATCTGCTGTGTCCATCGCTGGGAACTGAACCCTGGATTTTAGTGTTGTAAGTCCGTAACCTTACCGCTGTCCACATAATCATAGTAATCATGAATTAACCTTATTTATCTATCATTTACCGCATTACAAAGAAATTAAGTAACCCTTAAAACTTATGAATTATTAAATAAACTTACACACCTATTCGGACATGAGCAGCCCGAGCCACTGAATTATCTAGTTTTAAGTGGGAACACCTTATGACAAAGAAAATTTAAGTATATGTAACATTGGATTAGAGCTCAGTGTATTTTCACAATAGTGCTAAAAGTTATTTGATTAATATTTTTTATTTATATTTCATAATGCAAGAAGTTTATTAACTTTAAGAGAAGTGTGAAGAAATCAAGATTATATAGTTTTACCTAACAACTGGTATATATACAAACACGTACAATACTTTTTCAGTCTTTATTATCAAGTGTGGTGATTTAGGCATTCAATCATAAAAAGTAAAAGTTATTGGGGAATAATAAGGGGCTAAGAGCTTCTTTCCGGCATTCGTAATCACATTATTGCGATATGAAACAATGGATCAAATCGATATTTGAGTAATACTATTCTTTAGTGTTACATTTACAGATTACCTAACAATCACATTTTATTTCATGATGCGAAATTATTAAAGCAAAACATTAACATTTTACGTTCCTCATGATGTGAGTTTTAAAACTTTTGAAGATTTATTGTACAATTAGCGAAAGTACCCGGCTTCGCTCGGACTGTCAGGTTGATAAATTCTAAACGACTATGTCAGTGTGTGTGTTCTGAACCTTTTTATTATAGAAGAACAGTCAAAAATATTTTAAACACATTTTTATTTCCCAGAAACAAAAAGTCATAAACGTACGATAATAATAAAATTATTATATATAATTTTAGATGCCACTATACGTCACGTTATCTAACCTATATAAAAGTCAGTGTGTGTCACGTCACGCTTGATTTCTCAAAATAAGAGGAGTCATAAAAGCCAAAATGCATGTATCCAGATAGAATAGTTTGTATAATGTCTGCTCATTACGATTTTAGTGACGGGAGTGCGAGGGGCCGTGAAGGGGGGTTGCCGTGAAACCTTGTAAGAGTAGTGAATGTTGATATGATTTATATAAATTAATGAATAAGCTAAAAGTAAAGATATAGTGTGAGATAACCTAGCCTAGAGCCAAGTGTATAAAATTTGTGATGTAAGTAAAAATATTGATGCAATTTTAAACTCAAATCGTTTCTGAATTTAATCAATGAAGACTGTAAATTAAGAAATCAACAAACATTTTTTAATTTTGTAGTTTATACATTTCATTTTATACTTTCAGTACATAGACCAACAACAATATTAGGTTATACGTTTGTTACTAAGCAACATGACATACAAGCCATTGTTGGAACGCATTGTTACTAAAACGCACTGGCTTTTCTATATATTAGAAGTTGTTATATAAGGAACCACTTTTTTCTATGTAGTCTTTCGCTAGTTTGCCTTATTAAAAAGATGCGAACGCACATGCGCTCACGCACGTGGATAAGATAAGTAATAATACTCAGGTGCAGAACTTCAGGGTCCACTTAGTGTGGGTGCAAAATTTTAGGTTTCTAGGTTCTTTCTTCTTGGAGCTATGATGATCACACTTCTTTACTATGTGTTTTTTCGCTTGCTTGCCTCGTAAAAAGATGCGCATGCACGTGGATAAGTAACAGTACCTATATGCACACTCTCAGAGTCCACTTAGTATGAGTGTAAAATTTCCTATTTCTATCTTATTTCCTCTTGGAAATATGACGGTCACATACAGACAGACACGCTCTTTTATTATTATAGACTAGCGAAAGTGCCCGGCTTCACTCGGGTTATTAGGTTGATTTATGCTAGATGACTATGTCAGTGTGTGTATTCTGAACCCATTTTAGCACAAAAGTATAACCTATATACTTTTCTTGCTCCTTTATAGGATGTGGCCTGTTTATAAAGGCAACCTTCCCTCTGACTTGTTCTGCGATCTTAAACTTAAATAATAAAAATAAATAATAAAAAACAAATCTCTTTAACTAACAGAGCCTCTAAGTTAGAAAACAACAGATATGTTTCAATTTTGTAGTTTATACATTTCATTTTATACTTTCACCACATAGCCTCCAACATTAGGTTATACTTTTATCGCTAAGCAACATGGCATAAAAGCCATTGTTGGAACGCATTGGTACCAAGACGCCCTGGCTTTTATATATATTAAAAGTTGTTATCTAAGGAACCACTTCTTTTCTATTTGGCTAGATTGCCTCATTAGAAACATACGCACGCGCGCACGTGCGTGTCTGTCTGTCTGTGATTTATACCTCTAATTTGTAATACAAGGTATCACTTCTTTTCTATGTGGTTTTTCGCTAGCTTGCCTCATTAAAAAGATGCGAAAGCGCATGCGCGCATGCACGTAGATAAAGGTAAGTAATAATACCCAGGTGCACACTCACATGGTCCACTTAGTATGGGAGCAAAATTTTAGGTTTCTAGGTTCTTTCCTCTTGGAGCTATGGCGGTCACATTTCTTTTTTATGTGGTTTTTCGCATAAAAAGATGCGCACGCACGAACATAAATAAGTAATAATATTCAGGTGCACACTCTAGTGTCCACTTAGTATGAGGACAAAATTTCAGGTTTCTAGGTTCTTTCCTCTTGGAGTTATGGCGGTCACAGTCACACAGACACGCCCTTTTATAATTATAGATTTATACTACAACGACAACAGCGAGTAGAATATATACACCTGGAAAAAAGTTAAGCACCCCCAAATATTTTTCAGGATTGCTTATTGAAAATAAGGTTTAAT
>NW_013665914.1:615850-618929 GCF_000517525.1 Limulus polyphemus
ATTAAACCTTATTTTCAATAAGCAATCCTGAAAAATATTTGGGGGTGCTTAACTTTTTTCCAGGTGTATATATTATGTTATAGTTTTCAGGGTTATTTAAGTTAGAATCAAAAGTAATTTATGAGTTGATAGATTTTATTAAACTCTTTAAAATGAAATGAATAAATTATTTAAAAACCTACATGAATGGATCATGTTAAATAATTTTAAAATCAAGCATTTCATAAAACGTTATAAGGTTTTAAATAACCAATCAGCAATAAAAGGATTCTTCATTTTAAATAGCTAGCTGGTGAGAATACTTTTAATAACAATTTTATAGTAAGAAGGTAAGAACTTGTTAAATAAACAACTAATAATGAAAAGGTAAGATCATTTTAAAGAACTTTTCGATAGTATAATGTTTAGCTAATAATTTCCTCTTTTTTTTTTTAGAAAAAAGAACCCATAAGTGAAAGTGTAAATTGAATTTAAAGTAGACGAGTTATTGAAGGAGTTTAATATATATTCTGGTTCTCATTTGATTGTTTTTAGCGATCCTAACGTCTACACCAGGAGACATACACCTGATCTCTTTCTTGTGATAAGAAATTGTATAAGCGGATTTAAAATTTTGGAATAATGGCAGTAACGTAAATGCCTAAATAAAAAAGAAAGTTATAAAGATCACCAAGACGGCATGTTCTAAACTTAGTAGATTCTTTATAGATATTTGTGAATATATCAATATCTATATATCGTGATTAAATTACCCATAATCAATGATAAAAATTAATTCATAGATGTAAAACGAATCGAGTTACTACTGATAAAAAAACACAAAGTTCGAAGTATGTCTGTTAGTGTCACATCTCGAACTGAAGACTCTAGCATTCTCAGTCCGGTGGTAACCATTAGGCCACGCTTGGACCACCCTAGTTGGTAACTTATCTACTTGCAAGTAGTATACTTAATGTACTTAAAACTTTTATTCAGGTGAGTTCTACAAGTACGTATACACAACTACTGAGTTCTTACAGAAGCTTCTCTTATAAGTTCGAACAATGTTTTATGAATTTAGTGCCTTCAAATTTTTTTATCAAACTTCACTGTTAGTATTTTGTTACGCGTAATTTTTTTATTTCTACTTCACTTTTGTTCTCTTATGAACTACTTTGATCATACACATAGTAACAGTAATACAGTTATATATAAGTAACCAGAAATATATTTACTTTAACTTTAGTGCCCTTCAAATTTCCTTTAAGTTAATCAAACTGTATACTCAATCATCATCAATCATGAGATATGACGATTTCCGCTCTAAACTACTTTGTTTATGCTAAAACAAAGAAATAAATTTCGAACAAGAGTTTATTTATCTCCAACAATAAACTATTCATTCTAGATCATTAATACCGTGTTGCTCTTCACGCCATTTCTCTGGCGCATAATCTTTCTACTTCTATTACTTCTAGTGTTTTTCGAGAACTAAGCAAGACCTTTATTTTTTACCTTTCAACCTTCTGTCTCCTTGAAGCCTCTTCTCTGTGTGATATGTGCTTATACTTTGTCAGTCAACTGAAGCTTTGGAAGGATGCCTTTTATGTAAAGAAATATAGTAGATTGCATTTTTGCACAAATAATTAAAGTTTTTCATTTCTCGCATCAAATAATTTAGTATGCTTACAAATATTTAAATAATACTTAATTGTCTTTCATCAAGTGTTCTATTAAAATAATTCAATGAAAAAAAATACCTTATACAAAATAAATGAACTTATTATAAATGGAAGTTTATCACACTTATTAATACAAAAAAAAATTATTTTATGAAACTTCATTAACTCATACACACCTGCACACACACTGCAGAACTTTGAACACGTCTAAACCAACCTATTTTTAAATTTAACCTTCACTCAGACACTAAAATCACTAATTATTATTTGCTAATAATCAACTTACGTTGAAACTAAGCAAACTACGTTATTTAAAGAAAAAAGCTAAATTAACATTTTGGGAATATGTTCAACCTAATATAAAACTATTACCTCAAAATCCTCGGGAGAAATAATATAAAAGTTCCTATATTTTGAACATTTACAAAACGGAGAAAATTATGTAATAAACTATATTATTATTTAAATGCATAGATACTGAAAATGTAAGTATAGGGTTAAAATAGTGTTTTCATGCACGCTAGATCTGAACTTATGTTTTAAATTTTCGATTTATATTACGTTTTAGAGTTTGTTATTTAGTTAACATGTTATAATCGTTTTAAAATAAATGTATATTTTTCTAACGATTACTCGTACTGATGGAGATTAATATATTCTTATGAGTTAATCCTGTTGTAGCTGTCAAAGCTTCCCATTGCGAAAGACAATGTGAAGTTTATAAAATAATGTTTTGACAGGGTAAAAAAATCTTAAATATAATCCTAGTATATGTAATATGGTAGTTGCTAGGAACTTTATTCTCAACAAATTACAACTAATTAACGGGGTGTAAAATGCTGAGCCACTATTGCGCTATACATCAAATTGAACTTTGTTTACCCTCTCATATACCAAGACACTAAACTACTGTACATCATCACTAGCCCTGATGATGGTAACCGTGTTGCAGAAACTAGTCGGCTGAAATATCTGATAAAAATGTTATCTTTTATAGGGCCAAAAAAACGTCATTTTTGTTTTTCACTCTTAATATTTGTAGTACAATCAATTATAGCAAGGCGATGGACCACAATGTTAGTAGAAAAATCCGGTAATATGAGTTATCGGTGGAAGATTTCAAACGAGATACAAGATGTCATTTCATTTCCCTTCAATTCGTTCATTATTAAAACAATATATTTTATATATTTAAAAAGTGGAGAAAATTTTTGAAACATTAATTACACAGACCTGCGATGGTTTTATTGTCTTGAAGTTTTTACATGTTCTACAGTAATTCCTTTACGCTGATACGAAAATGATATCCATTTTTCTTCATCACGAACAGATATTTCACAAAACGCCATAACGCAATATATAAAGATCACAACATGTAGTTTGACTAAAAAACATTGTTTTTGTTTTTGAAGTTAAGC
>NW_013665914.1:619906-629811 GCF_000517525.1 Limulus polyphemus
CTAAAAGACGTAGATTTCCCCAAAAATCAGGATGAATGAGGATGTATATTCGTTTGACATCAGTGTTTTTCCCTTTTTTTTGCTTCAGTTTGTACTGAAGAAAATGTTCATTGTGGTAAAGGAAATAATAATTTGATCTAAGTAAGAGTTTTTTCTTACCGATTTGTAAAAAATCCTTACGTGATAGAAAAAATAAATATTATTTTCGAAATCTGCGTAGCTGAATTATGGAAAATCACTTATTAAAACTAAAACAAATTTTATGTAGTTAAAATTCGCAGGGCTTTGTTATTTGTGATATATTACCCACTTTTTACAGGTATTTACAGAGTGTTTACTGTTCTTCCTTCACAACCCACGCAAACCTACTCGAGGGTTACGTATGTTAGTCGTACTTATTTTTGAAGTGTTAGACTAAAGAGAAGGCAGCTAGTCAAAACCACCGACCGCCAATTCTTGGGCTACTCTTTACCAACGAATAGTGGGCTTGACTGTTACGTTACAAAATCCCCCATGACTGAGAGGGTAAGCATAATCGGAGACGAGTTTTGATCCTAGAAGCCGCAATTGTGAGTAGGGCGTCCAAACCACCAGACCAGGCCAGTGCATTTACGGAATAATGGTAATAACAGCAGCTGTCACCCCTCTCCCCCAAGCCCTTGCTGATCATTTTCATCTCAGCACTTTTGTAAGAAATCTGTATTGAACCGCAACAAAACATTCATACTTTTCTCTTCTTTCTTTTAAAGAAATGTATCATCTTACTAGCCACAATACTTGTAGCAGTAGTAAGTTTCAGAATTATCAATATAAACATATAATGAATGTCATATCTTTCTTCCGCAGAGCACTAACCGCCTAAGATAAATCCTTATGTAGTACTTTATTTTACGAGATAAGGCTTCATTACAAAAGGAATAAATTAAATTTTGAATGCTATATTATATCCATACTTTTAATAATGAAAATAATGTAAATATCGTAGTTTTTACAAGCAACTTGCCAGACTTAAATATACATACGCCTACGGTAATGACTGAAATACAAAACACAAATGACATCGAAATATAGACCAGAACTATATCAAACTCATACACTTCAAATGAGCTACAGTGAAATAGGTCCGGCATGGACAGGTATTAGGGTGCTCGACTCGCAATCTGTGGGCCGCGGGTTCGAATCCCATCCTACCAAACATGCTCGCCCTTTCAGCCAGGGAGGCGTTATAATGTGACGGTCAATCCCACTATTCGTTGGTAAAGACTAGCCTAAGAGTTGGCGGTGGGTGGTGATGACTAGCTGCTTTCCCTCTAGCCTTACACTGCTAAATTAGGGACGGCTAGCGCAAATAGTCCTCGTGTAGCTTTGCGCAAAATTCAAAAACAAACAAACAATATAGTAAAATAAAATACCATGATAGCAAATGCATGGATGGATTTATTTCAATGTACAATGTGTAACTTTTTTATTTTTCAAACGTTTGGAGTATTATGAATTTAATGAAAGTTTCTGTTCATCAGTTTTTGACTAAAAATATATATTTAGCAAAACTTCTATATGCCGTTTTTTTACCTGCTGATTAAGAATAAAATCTAAAATTATAATAAGAGAGTGCAATTAGAGCAGAAAAAGATTACATTTTTTAACATTTCACTTTTATAAAGTTCATCGGTTAACAATGAGACATGACATCGAATAATTAGTTTATTTTTGTTTGTTTTTTTAATTTCGCGCAAAGCTGCGAGATTTACTTGGCCGCTTTAGCAGAAGCTTGTTGCAATGAAAATTGTGCTGTTCGAAAACAATGCATAATCATCGCTATCAGAATTAGTACGATCGACGATGAAGAAAGTAATTACAAGGACAGTGTGGGCCCTGGAAAATCCTTCTGATAAAGGGCAGTGTGGGACCTGGAAAATCCTTCTGATAAAGGGCAGTGCGGGACCTGGAACATCCTTCTGATAAAGCGATTAACCTCAGTATTTTGTTCTTTGCTTCTACTTCAATAAGTATGGTATGGAATGAGCTCCAATTTCACTGACACGAACCACGAGAAGCTGTAGATAATTGGTTAGACTAATTCTTTTTTTATTGTTTTGGAATGATTAATTTAAGGTGATGTTGACGATAGTTTTAAGTCCAATATTTCTTTTATATGATACAGATTTTATTTTCTGATATTTCTGAAAACACAATTCAATAGAGATGTAGGTGTGACATTGTTTTCTCTAGAGTGTATTATGAAAATTGCTATAGCAACCATAATTAAAACCCACCAGAGGTCAATGCACAGATACTATGTATTAATGTAATTGCTAATGTATGCCAAGCTCTGTTGTTGTTCTTGCTTAAAGCTTCTCCAGTCGTATCTTGAAAGGCTTTAACTAATTATTCGCCCGGCATGGCCAGGTGGTTACGGCGCTCGACTCGCAATCCCCGTCCCATCAAACATGTTCGCCCTTTCAACCGTGGAGGCGTTATAATGTTACGGTCAATCCCACTATTAGTTGGTAAAAGAGTAGCCCAAGAGTTGGCGGTGGGTGGTGATGACTAGCCGCCTTCCCTCTAGTCTTACACTGCTAAATTAGGGACAGCTAGCGCAGATAGCCCTCGTAGGCCACACATCTTAACAAACTTTCCATAGCACCTTTACTGCACATCAGTATCGGCTACCAAGACCACATTTAAGTAGACTCAAATACGCAGGCGTGCATTGGGCTTGTGCTCGGAGAATTTACACTCATATTGTAAAATAAGATTCTTCAGGGAAAAGTGTTTAAAAGAAGAAAACTTTAATAACAATAAGCTAATGCTATAGGGGCGAAGCTAACTTCTGTTCAAGCTTACTGAAGTGATCCTGGTGAAGAGGTATGTGAACTTTTAGTTTGTGAATCTTCGTCAATGTGATATCTTTTCTTTTGGCTTGGGAATCTTCGTCAACCTTTAATTTCTTGTTTATTATCTTATTAAAAGTATCAATATATATGTTCCCCTTCATCACAATGGTTTTTTGAGTTGGGAGATTCTCTTTCGTAACGACAGCCTTTAATCTGCAGATGATAGTTTTGTTTCAGATTGGTTTGTCCTATGCACTCTGATATGCGAGCCTTTCCGTCTCTCTGGAAACATTAGACGTATCCTTCCTCAAAATTTTATTTCTTTTAGCTTTAAATCGTTTACAAACCTCGCTGCACATTACCCTTCCCAGGAAACGACTGTGACATGCTTTTCTAGTAGTAAGTCTACCTGTGACGTCATTGCACTATTGAAAGGTCAGAAATTCACCAAGAACCATATATAAAAGTAGTAAGCATCTCGCTAGTGGAACTACGGTTCACATTTGCGGCGACATTAACCATTTGTATTTTCATGTGATGACAAAGTAGTCATTAAAATACCTGCTTACTACATTCTGTCAAAAATAATTCAAATAATTTAAGATTCTACCACAGACATCCCCCAGCTCTACTGTTCGGAAACAAATGGGTTAGATATCATTTATTTTTGCTCGTTCTTGGTCTTCATCAAACAGAAACCATGAATATGAAGTCTCCTCGTCTGTCGTAAGCTGTTAGGGGAATTAGTTTCTATGTTTATAAATAATTCATCAGATTAGCCTTAGGACTACAAATGGGGTTCATACGGACTCCATCTGTTTTTGAAACAAATTGTTCTTATTTAAAAATTAATTTTTTATTTATAGAACAAATTGCTTGGAGGTCCACTAATATTGCAATTAATCCAACTGGGGTTCCTTATGTATTTTACATAGAAAACAAGTGATTCTACCCAATCATATTGGTAATTTATTTATACTGAATATATAATTACTCAATATGATGCAGTGTCTAGACCCTAACGGCAATGAGGGTTAATAGTTGAGTAGCTCTCCATCTATAAAGTAGTTAATAGGAACATTTGGACTTTTATAAACACATTATAAGTTCTTTTTTCTAAGTGAAACATTTTACTCTCTAAAATGATTCAATTCATTGAATTTCAAATGCCGAAGAGTTGTGTTTACTAGAAGTATAAATTAGTCATCTCAAGTCTTTTTATTGAAACTTATTAATATAGTAAATGAATGCTTGAATGGAACTTGTGCGGTTCTACATAGTTGAAAATGTGTGCTATAGCTTTCAAAGTTTTTTGGCCTTATGTGAAAGACTTTATCTGTTAATTAATACATCACTGATCTTACTAAATATGAATGTTTGCTTTTATGAAAGAGAGTTGTGCGCTTTTAAACAACTAGTTCTGTATCAGTTTTAACAACTTTCAAGTATAGTTGTAGTTTGATATTAATTTTAACACGTAATTATCTAAGATGTCTTCCTGAGTAATAGTTTTCTATAAAATTTAAAATGTAATAGTCGATCATATCTTCATGATGTAATAATTTTATGTTTACTAACGTTTGTTTTTTTTTGGTTGTTGTTGTTTTTAACGCATGAGTACTAAACGTTTTAAATCAAAGTGATAGTTTTTATTATGATCAACAAAAACGTTATAACATTTTACGAGAGTTAACAATTTGATTAGGATTAAAGCACAGCCACATGAAATAACTGTTTCGTTTAGGTTTTAACACATAATCACCAAATATTGTTGAAAGCAATAGTTTTCTGCTAGCTTTGATACACACTCAATAAGTATGGCTATTAGGTAATAGTTTTATACAAACTTTATTGCATAAAATTGACGAATGTTTTCGTATACTAAATTTTGAATTAGTTTAAAACACAGTCACGAATAAGGACTATTTTAGTTAGTTTTTTCTCTTATCATTAATTTGAAAATCTTAAGAACGCCTATAAAAGGTAAGTTTTATATTAGATTTACCACGTAATTGCTATCTATAACACAAAATCACTAAAATTAAGTAAGAATGCTTATATGAGGTAAAAAATATACATTAGTTTTACCACGAAATCATCAATCAGGACTATTTAAGGTACTATTCTTTCCCTGTCTTTTGCATGTAATCATTAAGAACGCTTACAAAAAGTAAAAAATATTATATTAGTTTTACCAAGTAATCACTGACCAGAACTAGTTGAGATATTATTTCCTTATCTCTAACACGTAAACAATAAGAATGCTTACACGAGATAAACATTTTCTACATATAAATACGTAGAAACCGAGACTCTAATCTAGCTTCTTGGTCAAATAGGGTAGCTTACTTAGTTTCAACAGCAAATTAATTAATTAAGATAACTGAGTTTGATTAACGACTCTACTTAAATATTCAAAAGATGAATGATTTAAAAGTTCTAGTGTTGATGTCAAAATAAAATTAATTGTGATTGTTAAAATAAATTTCATGCAAATACACATATAAAAATTATATTACAAGTTTATACATAAAATTAAACTATTTTTATAATATATATAAATTCTTTTTGGTGAAATTTCTTTTAAGAACCGTTTTTAATTTCTTCCCACATAATTGTGCTGGTTAATTTGAGAGTTAGTGAAGTTATAAATAAATTTGCTTTAGAAAACATTACCATACAAGTTAAGGATAGAAATATTCACAATCTTGTTACTAAGAAATTTCTAGACATAATGAAAACAGCCTAATTGCTGTTCACGCTAGAAAGTGCTGAAATACACTGAATAATTATGGAGTAATGTTTTGTTTTAATCCTGTAATGTATTCATTACTGGCCCTCACATTACGAAGTTCATATTCAAATGTCACCTGTTATTAATTTAATGAAACCATTGTTAACTCTTACGTTAAATTGTATTTGGTATTTTTATCAGTTAGTTTGGTAAGGAAAGAATTTCAAGAAAAGCTAGATCCTCTACATAACCGACTTTGTTAATAACTGATGCTGAAGAATGCCAACTGATTTATTTCATCACATCCGTTAACTCAATATATCTAATTTATATAAGTTGGATTTTGTATCATTTTCTTATCTCCACATTACCTTACTGCGTTGCAAGGTTTTGCAGTGCATGTATCAGTGTTTAATATTTCAGTTCAATCTCAGTATTCTTAACATCATGTTATATTTTGGTAGAAATTCTAGAGTTTTCATCAGCGA
Source organism: Limulus polyphemus (assembly GCF_000517525.1). Classification (NCBI taxonomy): domain Eukaryota; kingdom Metazoa; phylum Arthropoda; class Merostomata; order Xiphosura; family Limulidae; genus Limulus; species Limulus polyphemus. Next base: position 625,966 of record NW_013665914.1, read on the forward strand.
TTTCTTGTTTAATTTCATACGTGAGTTGGAACTTAAAGTATACATTATTCTAGAGATAACCATAAAATTAGAAATATGTTTGAAGCCTCGTTTTACTACTTAAAAACCACTAATAAAAAATAGCAATAACTTTTTAAACTCATTATAAAAACATTAACCCATAGAGCTATCGACATCTCTTCAAAAGAAACCATAGTAACAGGAATCAAGTTTCTTCAAGAAACGATCGTGCACAATAAATATTCTGAGAAATTAATCAAACACACAGTACTATTCGTTCTCTGCAATATTTCTTCACCTTCCAAGCTTATAGACAAGGATAAAATTATTGCTTTACTATACGTTGGTTTAAATAATACAACCTAATGTTTTCAAATCTTTTTTCCCACTTTTAAAAACATTGTTATTCAAGTCAAAACAACGCCAAGTCAAACAAATTCATTATGAATATTCTAAATATTACATTGAAGAAACCATGCGACCTGTCCATATCAGAAAGTCTAAACACCAAAGAGATATCAGGAACTGTAATAAAACACATCAGTGGTATTTAGCCAAACATGCTACAAAAATAAGTACATCCTTAACTATAAAAAGTTTGAAGTTAAGCACAAAGCTGCACAATGGGCTGTCTATGCTTTGCCCACCACGGGTATCGAAACCCGGTTTCTAGCGTTCTAAGTCCGCAGACATACCGCTGTGCCACTGGGGTGGGGGCATTTAAAAACAGAAAAATTAGAGACCATTGTCATCATAGTGCATGCCTGCCACCTCCACCCACCACTTCCCTTGATGGGATAAACCAAGATAAAGGCTATTTCCTGAACATTGTTCCTAATTCAAAATAATAATGAGCTATTCAAATATAATTCACATATATTTAGTGAACGATAAAAATAGCAACTTACTCCTTAATTTGCAAGGACTTTAATGTTCCAAAAGTTTCTGTTATATATATTTTATATAATTATAGTATTTTAGAATAATTCATAATTATAATATCATTTTATAATTAACAAGATCGCGCAGTTTGTTTTCTCTAGATTTACATTTATTCTTGCTAGGCCTACGCTAACGAAGATTGTTTGATGAAGACTCCAGCACAGGAATCACCAAATAAAACTTCACGTTTTCGATTTTATATAAACATAATAATGTTTCTTCTTGTATAGGTTAAATTCTCTAAAACTAAACTTTCAAAGTTAAATTCCATTGAAAAGACACAACCTCTTCGATAACCCCCTATTTTAGTTCAGGCCGTAATAATTCTCCTCAATAAGGTGTTTAAAGTGATCAATTAAGAATTTAACTAAAACCTTAACCTATTTCATTATATTGTTCAACATTTGCGTACCACTTCGACTCCCTTAAACTTAAACTTAGTTGTAATTATTTTGTATTCCATCTCTCTTTAGAGACAATGTATATCTTCTGATCAGATGCAAGGGTAATCTGTAACATTGCTCATGTCCACCTTATCGTAACTGGTTAGTTCCTTGAAAGTAATCTGTCTTTCGGACCTATGAAGAATAATTCAACGAAAGGTAGTAACAAGAGGAAGATAAGTGGAAATTCTAAAACTTGGTGTTCTTCATGGTTAACTCGCATATAATTAATAAGAATGCTAAAATGATTCTGTCAAACATGTTCTTTGTGTAATCAAGTTGTTTCTATGATGGTTTTGCCTGACTTCATTTACTGTGTCCCATCTCTTCTTAACTGTGAATGCTTGCGATATTAGACTGATGTTACAAAAATGACCTTGATATAAAAAGAAGTTGTTAAAACTATAAAACGATCATAGTTGAAAAACTATTACACTGTAGAATGTAGCTAAGACCTACAGTTACCAGCGATTCACGTTTAGATATCGCATATAACTATGAGTTTCTAAACACATAATGTTACTGCATAGAACTGTAATCAAGGAAATATTGCATCTTCGCTTCATAACTCTGAACTTGAGGTAGAACCTGTGGTTTTTGCCAAAGATTGTTTGTTTGTTTGTTATGAATTTTGCGCAAAGCTACACGAGGGCTATCTACGCTTGTTGTCCCTAATTTATCAGTGTAAGACTAGAGGAAAAGCAACTAGTTATCACCACCCACCGCCAACTCTTGGGCTACTCTTTTACCAACGAATAGTGGGATTGACCGTCACATTATAACACCCCCACGGCTGAAAGGGCGAGCATGTTTGGTGTGATGGAGATTCGAACCCGCGACCCGCAGATTGCGAGTAAAGCGCCCTAACCACCTGGCCATGCCGAGCCTTTGCCAAAGAACATGCCTGTAATAATAAATTACACCAGGAAATTAAAGATCATACATTTAATTCGAGCTGGAAATTTACATTGAAATGCTATTCTAAAACTCAGTGTTGTTGACTGTGTACACGAATCATTTGTTATGTTCTTAGAATACACGGCGGTTTCGGTGCAGTTTGATGTATCCGGGTCCATATAGTGAGAAGGATGTTGACACGCTATCAGATAACTTCCTGCAAAAGGTCGTGAAAAATAATGACCACTATCTGCGCAACATGGATTTTAGCACTCGTCGTCCATTACCCATAGACTCATAGATTATAGTAATAAGAAACAGATTTCATTAGCCTTCATTTTGGTCGAGAAAAATCTCCCTCAGACTCTAAGTTGATCATCCATCTCGTTTGGACATTTCTTGAGATCATTAAAATTAACAGCAATGCCATTATATATTAGCACCCTTCACAGATAAGTTAAAGTTTTTTATTTGTACCAATAATCCACTAGTCGTGTATTGAAAACTAGAGGTGAATGTCATGTTCAATGCAATAGTAGGTGCATGGAATTATAAATTTTTGTGTGTATTTTCACTACTGCCAGAATTATGATGGACTCTCTTGAACAATAAACCATAGAATTCGTAGATGGCCAGCAATAAGTCCAGATGTAACTGTTATAAGTACCATTGAGGCCTCCTTAACCCATCACTCGATTTCAGAGAAGTTGGAATTATACTGGTTGAAAAATGGGTCTTCAATAACATCACTCGGTGAATGATCCCGAGATTGTATCTATGCCGAAGGGACATATTTGTTGTCATTTTGTTGGGGAGCAATTTAACTTGCAGGATTCTTTTAAAATACTTGTTGTATTAGAACAACAATAAAATCTTTATACAGCAATATAACAACGAGGCCATGGGGAACACGAATATGTGATCATGCACAACTCTATTCAATGTGATTTACAGTATTTCTCAAATATTAATATATAATGTGCATTCGTATAGAACATTAGACATTATACTTAGTGGAACAGCTCCAGCCTGTGTTTTTTGCCACTACACCACTGCTTATAACTAAAAGTTTGAAGTATATACACCTTCAAAGGACAGTATTAGTTACTGTTATTCTTTAATGCACCACGTACTGGTAGAAATAATAATTTATAAACACTTACAAGTTTATTCGTAAACATTTGATCTCTAAATTAGCCCTACCAGTGGATAAGAAAAATAAGATCCTTTACCCTAATATTACTTCTCAACAACTAATTTTATTTTATGTATTTGTTAAACTTTTAGAGGCATTATTCAAATCCAAAGAAAATATAGTTGAATGAAATGGAATATACTTACTACACAGCAAAAACTTTACGTTTAATTGTGGATGGTGACCATCGAATCTTCAAATGACCAGATTAAAATTCTTAAGATTGTTATATAAAAATAAGACGTTACGTTTGTGTTGTGTAGCCAATATATTTCAGTTGTTAAGATTGTTATCTAAAAATAAGACGTTACGTTTGTGTTGTGTAGCCAATATATTTCAGTTGTTAAGATTGTTATCTAAAAATAAGAC
>NW_013665914.1:630737-633620 GCF_000517525.1 Limulus polyphemus
AACCTTAAATAAAAACGTGCTCAACAAAATAAAGTCACCAGAACACAGGCTATAAGGTGGGGTATAAGATGTGTCCTGGTTTTTGGAGGTGACTGTGGAAGTAGGACACCCATACAGCAGTGGGAATACACCATCTATAATTTTTAACCTTTGTTCGCGAAGCTTCAGATATAAAAAAATAATAATAATAAGAGTGTAAAAAATCAAAAAATAAAGAAAGATAAAACAGCAAGATTTGGTGCTGAGTCCCATAAACTCTCATATATATATCACCCTTCACTGGTTGCAGACTGATCGACGATGTATTCCCACCACCATAATGGTCCTATTCCGCAGTCAACTCCAAAAGCCAGGACACATCTTATACACCACATTATAGCCTATGCCAGGGTGACTTTGTTGAGCATGTTTTTATTTAAGGTTTGTTTTGTATTATAAATATGTTTCATTTCATCATATGTTTGGTCTTCCTGTTTATAACGCAGTTTTTCCTTTTTTTGATGTAAATATTAACTACTTAGATCATGTTTATGTTAACATTTACAAAACAAGAAACGTTTACAAATGTTATTGTGTCATTTTTGCATAACATAACACAGGTGAGAAAGAAGCGTTCCTGGAAAAGTATTCTAGATTATAGCTAATGACAATTATTTTCACTCTAGTTTGCCCTTATAGCATTAGAAATTCGTTACATACATATGAGTACAGATTTATTACAAAACATGACACAATTACTACGTTGAAGCGCGAGAAAGGTATTCTCAGTTCTAAAACCGAAGTTTTTATATAAACCTTACTACATTTGAGAAACACTCTCGCACTAAAACTCAAGCTTGGATGTAGGCGTTTTAATGTGACATTTTAAAGACTAAAACTAACCTTTTATATAGGCATTTTAATGAGATAAAAACACGTATCTAAATAAGTTAGTTTCTGTTCTGCTATCTGATCCCACATTGCTACACTAGTTGTTCTTCTTTATTTATCTATAAGTCAACTGTTATTTTTCATATATCCGTATTTTCACTATCTATCTACTTAACGGTCTACTGCTACAACCACCTACTAGCTTGCCCATTTGACTTTTAAAGATATGACGAACGTATGTCAATTCCAGCAATAATGGGCTTAACAAAACTAGTAAAATGTATACTGAGTGTTTTCCTCACGAAAAATCCTACATAACTCATATGCGATATATTTCGTTGGAAATCATATTTAGAAAACATTTTCTCTTGAACAGCCATATTGATCTTACGTTCGAGCCCAACCTGTGATTATTTTGTGTTTGTTAAACACTCTACTCTTAAGGAGGAAAAAAACAACAAGATTTAGCAAGAGCTTTCATGGGTTTGAGTCGTTCTTAACTTAATCAATTCTTTATGGAGATTTAAGCAACTGGCTATTCGGAAATTAAAGCAGTGACTTATACTTTGTTGTATAACTCCTAGATGAAATCTAGCTTTTTTATTTACAACTGAGAAATAGCAGATTTGTAAAACATTTATGGCTAGTCTGTTATCTGGAATCAATACCTGTAAAGATTTGTCTTCTCTGTCTTTTTTCCTCTTATTTGAATGACTTCTATGTCATTCAGATTGATCTTCTACAGTGTAATTTAAGCAATTATACGGAAAACATTCTAAAACAATTTATAATGTTGCCACCGCCAGTGTATAGAATTCTTTGATATGGCCAGCAAGCAAATTAAGAAAAAAGAAATTAAGTCGCATATGTTTAAAAAACAGGTAAGTAGTATTTTTCTCAGTTGTTATCTAAGTCAAATAAAAATTAAACTACTTAAAAAACAGACTAGATTTTAAAATCCACATGTTAATTTATCTAGTAAAAATTGGTATGAAATGAAAGAAAAACATAGCGCCATCTCTTGAGAATAATGAAAATACATTCCCTAAACTTTCACTGGCGTGAAACTTTTAATGGCTGTTGCATTAAATACAAAAATGTAAGAAAAATAGTTTTCAATTATAAGTTGCGAAGCCACATAATTCTAATATTAATAGATATATAATCTGTAACACTGAAAACTATTTCGGTAAAGACACTTTGGATTTAAAATCTAAAGTACTGACAGAATTCAAGACACAGAAATGTAAATTGGTAAACATAGCGCTTTATAGGCTAAATTAGTTTTACTATTTCAAAACTCTATGAATACAATTTTATGTACTATTTATTTAAACCTAAGTCGGTTGGCAACAAATGTGATCTCAGATATAACTTGAAAGAAGTTTCATTTACTTGGATATATATATATATAATCTTTTGTACTAGAAAAACTCTTTACAAGTCGATTTTTTAGCATCGAAAACGATATATGAAAAACACTGGCATAGCCACTGGTATAAGCTATTCTATCTCTATGTAGAATACAATGATTCAATAGCAATGTAATACTGATATCGTGTGCGTTTTTATTGTATTTTTTTATAAGATAGACCGTCTGATACAATGTACCTCCACTAGCTATCATGTAGAAAAATCGACATGACATGCATTAACTTTCAAATTACCTTAAAGAAATAGAATTCTAAAAAGATTTCATATATTTATATGATACATAGCCAGCGCGTGGGTAGTTTTTATTGTATTATTTGTCGTTTTATAAGAATCATGAACATAATAATTCAATTTACGAACTTCCCCGTTGATCTTTCTTTCCTTTTGTTTTTTGTATATCTTTAAAGTTTTTGAAAATGTATTAAAATTTGATATATTTTCTTTTCACGAAACTTTCTTTTCATATCCATGTATGATTTAGTTATTCTCTACAAAATTGGAAAGTAATCATCCAGGCTTGTTTGTTTGTTTTAAATTTTAGTAATAATAATCTTTGTTTGTTTGTTTGTTTTGAATTTT
>NW_013665914.1:634060-634884 GCF_000517525.1 Limulus polyphemus
CTTTTACTAACGAATAGTGGGATTGACCGTCACATTATAACGCCCCCACGGTTGAAAGGGAGAGCATGTTTGGTGGGATGGGGATTCAAACCCGCAGACTGCGAATCGAGCGCCCTAACCACCTGGCCATGCCGGGCCCTCATCCAGGCAAAAAAAAAAAAAGTGAATAAAAGTTCACAGACTATTTAGTAAATTAGAGAAAAGGCTTATACATTACACCTTTCGTTTTTCTTTGATAGGTGAGCAAAATATTGTACAAGACAGAGCAGAAACCCTAAGTTGTACATAAGTTTGTTCAGTAAAAAGGCCAAAGAAAAGTATGGAAGTTATATAAAATATAAACGTTTTTGGTCCGTTGTTTTAAGTTAGAAATGCAAGTATTCTGAACAACTGAATTAATGTTACCTCAGAATAGAACCAGACTTTTATATCCATGTAGTACTAGCTTGTTTCAGTTATTAATAAAACTGGCCACTGCGTTAAATTGCTTTCAAAACTATCTTTATAAGTGCATGCATTCCTGTATTTACGAGAGTGTTCATTAGACTTATAGTTGTCAAAATATTGGAAAAGCTTATGAAATTATAGACCAAAGAAATTAACCACTTGAAAAAAAAAAGAAGACGTGATTTTACGGTTTCCAAATGCCTAACGTAATTTATTGTTCAATGTGTATTGTAATAGCCATTCCCAGAATGATGTCATGAGATCACGTGATCTTGTTTTCTCCTCGTGTCTGCCATATTGGACAGTTTGTTTTTGAATTTCGCGCAAAGCTACACGAGGGCTATCTGCGCTAGCCGTCCCTACTTTAGCAGTGTAAG
>NW_013665914.1:634894-638945 GCF_000517525.1 Limulus polyphemus
TCTTGGGCTACTCTTTTACCAACGAATAGTGGGATTGACCGTCACATTATAACGCCCCCACGGCTGAAAGGGCGAGCATGTTTGGTGTGACGGGGATTCGAACCCGCGACCCTCAGATTGCGAGTCGAGCGCCTTAACCACCTGGCCATGCCGGGCCAATATTGGACAGAAACACTGGTATATTCAAGACAGAAAAGCCTGAAAATTCCTTTCCATAGTTGTGGCTTCGGTTGTATCAATAGACAAAGTCTATAACTGGGTAATCTCTTTACAGATTCCTAGCTGACCCAAAAATAAAATCAATATGGGTTGTTACAGTTATGAGACAAAGTTGGCAACCTTCATAGTAAAGTAATGAGTGCATAACTTTAAACTTTATCATTAAATTCGTGTATAAGTATCATACTATTTAGTAATTATTGAAATTGTTTAGATTTCATAGGGGTTCCATATTCCTACAGGCACTAACGAGTAATGTATATAATTACAATAATATAGGTACTGTCGTTAGATTAGGCCACGGTCAATCACACATCACTGTGACGTATATCGAATGTTAACATCACAATGAATTAATGCTAATATTACTCAGTAGTGGTGGCAGCAGGTTTTAGGCTTAGTAGCGCAACATGACCAGACAAGTCACTAGCATAAATAGTCATCCAGGCCACCTGTAGAATAATGTATGGATCTAAAACAACAAAAATCATTCATATAAAGTTATATCAACTTATTTTCATAAGCCATTTTGCGGTGGTTCTCAAGATTCACTCAACTTTATCACCACAAAACATTGGGCAGCTTGACGTCCAAAATGGCGGATGCCTATGTTGCGCTTCCCGTAAATCACGTGATCTGAAAGGACTATTCGAAATATAAGTGTTTATCGTGACTGACTGTCATTCCAAACTGCGTTTATCATATTTTTTCATCTACTAAAATGCAAATAGCAAGTTTCTAAACACGCAAATAGATAGAATTAACATTTTCAATTTATGTAATGAAAACAAAAACAAATTATAATTAATATGTCTGTGAAGAAATTATGATTTCAGTAATTTTCTGATGTGAACAATAGATATGTATATACATATTCAACAATTCAAAACCCTTAAATATTTTAGAAAATAAATTGTAATTGTATTTGTGTAAAAGAGCGATGAAAAAACGGCATCATTGATCATCACTAGTGATAATTCTGATAAGAAATAATGTTTGTTTGTTTTAAGTTATTCACAAAGCTACACAATGGGCTATCTGTGCTCTGCCCACCACGGTTTCTAGCGTTGTAAGTCCGTAGACATATCGCTGTGCCACTGGGGAGCAAGAAATAATGACGGAATGATTAGTTTGACATAGGAGACGTTTTTTTATTCTATTTTTATCGAGTAACATTAATCGGATATCGTTAAAACCGTTGATAATTTTATGAAAGAAGTATGCGTGCGGACCAGAATATTACCGTTTCCTTTATTAGATTCGTATTTGTATTGGCTGAGCTTCTAGGAACCATTGTATTTCTTTTCCCCAACCATAATACACGTGATTACTGTCTTTCTGTTCGCTACATGAAACGCCTTTCCGTCAACTTCATTAGAGCAAGTGCTGCATCACTGCTAAGATAGGAACAAAATGAAAGGTCTCATTCATTTAAAAGTACACCTCGATACGTGTACCATTATTAAAATTTGTTTTGTTCTAGCTTTGAATTTGATTAAACACGGCTTGAGATTTCGTCTAATGTCATTATTTCCTTTGAATAAATCTCTTTGAAAACAAGGCCAACACATACCTTTTTTTTTTGTTATTATCAGTTACACAAGTTTGCACCTTTAAAGATCTAATATCGTACGTTTTACTACATTATTTTACATAACTCTTCAATTATTATTTATTTAATTATTATTCAATTAAATAGTAATAACCGTAAATGCGCTACATAGAAGCATTAATTAAAATGAGTGGCAAAAAATAAATTGAACTACACAGAAAATATAACAAAAGTAACTTATAGGCAAGGCAACAAGTCATAAAGTGGTGCTACTAATTTCATACACTTGGGATTGATTTCTTCCAGAGACTCGTTTCACGCTACTTGGTCTACACCCGTATTCTACAGTATCTAATTTTGTTATAAAAAAAGAAAACCTAAGCATTACAGCTTCGTACTCGTTGTTTAAAAATGTCCAATTTCAAAGACAACTTATTTGTTTTTACTGTTCACAAACCACACACACAACATATAAAAAATTATTTCGTAGTCTTCTGCCTTCAAAGATAAATGTCATATGGTAACACATTCAATTTCCCCCATTAGTCCTTTGTCTACCATACATTCAAATATACGCTTTGTTCCAATTTGTATGTTTTCAATCTTCATATATTTTATCTTCGTAACTAATTTAAACTTTAAGAAAATCACAAACTTTTCAGCAACTTGGCGAAATTATTATTATTTTTTTAAGTCTGAAGCCCAGTGGCGTATTTAACGTCCGTGCAATAGGGGCAATGGATCTACTGGCCCCTCATATTGCTGACCCATAAAGAAATGCAAAAAAAAAAACTTATAAATTCCTACACCTGTAGCTAATTAGTACGGATTGGCTCCCTGAGAAAATTGCACCGAGTAGTTTAAAATATCAAACCACCTTTGCTGAAGCCTAGTCTTACAAGAATATAACATTAGTAAAAGAAGAGTTTATCTACTTACATTAGTTCGCGACTCTCCCATACAAGTCCTGTCATAGTTAGGGTACTCGATTTGCAATCTACGAGTTGCTGGTTCGAATTCCGACAACGAACATATTCGTCCTTTTAGCCGTGACGGCATTATAATATTATGGACAATCTCACTTTTCGTTGGTAAAGAGTAGCAACAAGAGTTAGTGGTCGGTGACGTTAACTAGTTGCCTTCCCTCTACTCTATCTCTTTTAAATTATAGAGGGCTAGTGTACATAGCTCTTAAGTAGCTTTACAAGAAACCTAACAACAACAACAGCAAGAAATCCCCCGAGGAATGAACCATATTAGATTATGGGTTTGTTTTTGAATTTCGCGCAAAGCTACACGGGGGGCTATCTGCGCTAGCCGTCCCGAATTTAGCAGTGTACGACTAAAGGGAAGGCAGCTAGTCATCACCACCCACCGCCAACTCATGGGCTACTCTTTTACCAACGAATAGTGAAATTGGCCGTCACATTATAACGTCCCCACGGCTGAAAGACCGAGCATGTTTGGTGGGACGGGGATTCCTACCAAATTGCGAGTGAATGTGCTCTACTGGACTCTTACTTCACATACCAAATTTCATGGAAATCCACTAAGAAATACATGAGATATAACATCTCCAATGTTGATCGAGTTTCTTCCTATTTTATTTTTCTTCGCGCCGAAAATACGGAAACTTTATTTCATGGAAAACATACTTAAATTTCATGGATTTTTTTAAAATTTGGTACACTGACATATCTTTACAACCTATAATTAAGTGTTAAATTTGTTTTAAATATAAGTCACATGCGCAAAATTATTCAACGAAAACCGCTCAATTTTGACCAAAATTTTTGCGCACGCTTACGCGAAAGTCACGTAAGCTATCGGTATAAACTTTTCACTACAGCTTCACCTAGGAGTAAAAATCGAATATTTTTTGAGTTTTCTGTCACAGCTGATTTAGAACAGCAAAACTATAGGGTGAAAGCACGTGCGAAAACATAAGTATTGGTTAGGCCAAGCAAACTAGATTAGTAGTTTCTAGCTCAAGTTTTCAAAAGAATCGTATGGGTGGACAGATATTATTCATTGCCAACTTTTAAACACAAATTTGTATAATCTTATGAACTTCTCCTAATTAAAGAATGTTTAGTGTCACGTGATATTAGCTTAAGCAATTAGCGTAAATAATGATGCTTGATACGGCTGGACCGAGTGCATGCGGGTGACGACAAGAAACTATTAATCTAGATTCCATGGCGTTACTGTAAAGGAAGTTATTAACACTGTTTTAGAGAGGAAACTAACACCATCTGGTTAGTTCTGTAAAATGAATGA
>NW_013665914.1:639055-658613 GCF_000517525.1 Limulus polyphemus
TTCCTTTAAGTCGCATACTCGATCTCTTTTTTTTTGGGCCGCATCTTTTTTTTCACACCTAAGGTGTTTTTGATTAGATTTCCATGAGGTGGAGTAACTCAAATCGGTACTGATTCGGTTTTTAGTAAGAATGAAGTAATAAATAGACTAAATAAATAATTCTTCATTTAACTCTGACTTGTTTAAAAGCTTAGCCTTTTTTTTATTAGAACAATAAATTTGGTAAATTAAACACTATTTTAAGCGCTCTCTTTACATGGTCTCGATCATTAAAAAATAAAAGCTTTATTCACTACAAAATCATTTAATTGTTTGGTGTCTGAAACGCTTGGTTGAAGTTATTTTTGTAAGACGATAATAATTTTTTTATTGATTTCTTATAAATTGAACATTCATAGTTTATTGTGAACATTTAAATAATTTTGTTTTTGTGCTAATACACGATATCATTACTTTTTTCCGAAGCAGTTGTTTTTTAGCTTTTAATGATTATTGACATTTCACATATACAGTCATAGTTAAACCTTATACATTAAGTTCATCATTATTTTACGAAATATTGCACACATAAAAGAAGCTCTGTTGAAATATTCGTATTTTTTATTACTTGTATTTGTGTTTTGAATTTCGCACAACGTTACTCGACGGCTATCTGCGCTAGCCGTCTCTAACTTTGAAGTAACCGAATAGAGGAAAGTTAACTAGTACTCTAACCACTAGGTCACACCAAAGCCCTTACTTTGTAAACACTCGATAATTACTAAAATTTGTTAGGTTTCACTATTTCTTGACCATTGTTTGAACAATTAAGATTTTTAATTATATTCTCTGGTAAACTAATCACTATTATACTTTGAAGACGATAAGCATACAAGTGCTTTTTTACATTGTTTGTTTCCTTCAGAAAGAAGGCTATCTACATTTGAATTGATAAACTAAAAGGAAGGCAGCTAGTCAAGAACACCTCCCCCTCCCTCCAGTGGCACAGCGGTTTGTCTGGTGACTTACAACGCTAGAAACCGGGTTTCGATACCCGTGGTGGGCAAAGCATAGATAGCCCATTGTGTAGCTTTGTGCTTAACTTCAAACAAACAAACACCCACCACCAACTCTTGAGTTACTCTTGTCTGACTGAATAGTGGGATTTTACTGTCACTCTTATAGTGCGCCACGGATCCAAAGTGGGGAGCGCATTCTTGTAGCGACGATTCGTGAACCATGTTGAGCTACGAAGTTATGTATAAATATTTATGAGTCGTAGAAAAATATTGCTTTTCGTCACATTTTACTAAACAATTATCAAATATTTTGTCTGTAATACACTTTACTTGTATTACAATCACATTGCAGTAGAGATCAGAGGTTTGATATTTGACTCAGATAACTGAACTACGTGTTCAAATGAAACGTGTTCTGAGCATGTCTACTTTAGTTTGGCGTTGTAATAAACAACATAACTGTGTGAACAACTGTTAGTAAAACATCATAACGCTTCCAAAACAATTCATGTAAAATACTCGATACGTAGTTTTAACCTTGAATAAAATATGCAGAACATAAAATGTCGTTAATCAAGGAATATTGAATATCTCAGTCGTAATTGTATCTTTTAGTGGCTTTAAATTAGATCCAAAACAACTGTTGCTGGTTTTAAGGAGACCTGATTTGATTCACTTTATACTTACAAAATGAAACAAAACTATTTCCTTATCATGCGCATGGTAAGTACTATAAGGCGGACTCTTTTTCTTCTAAATATGAAAAAACTAACAACAACGTGGTGATGCAGAACATTTGATTTTAAAAGTCACGTTCAGAGAAACTTCCATGAACAACAAAAATAACCTCGAAACTTTATGATATATAGAAGTAATATTAATGAATGAGCCGCAAATCTGCTTTACTGAACACTTATGAGTTCATAACTTCAAAGGTCATACAACAACGTATAAAATGAATTGATCCATTCAAACACTTCGCTGGGATCTGGTACGAGGCTGACAATGGTCTAACGAGCCTAGTGCGGGTTGAAGGGTCTAAGGTACGAAACGAGATACCGCTGAACATGCTTGTGCTTTCTGCTATAGGCTCATTATAAGTGACAAATGAATTCCATTTTTCGGTTAGAGAGATAATCAAAACCCCTTTGTCGACTATAGCTGAATCCTATGAGTTTATGATGACATGAACGTCGTTTAGCTCATGTTGAAAACTCCAGTTCCATATATGGAAGGAAAACTATTAATAATATTACATATATAAAAGAAAACTCGGCTACTCTTCAGTATAGAAAACTATAAAAAAAATAAAACAAATAAACACTTTTTGGAGAGTAATAAACTTAAATTTAAAATTGAAATGAAATATACAAATTAAATTTTTGAATTAAAATTTTATAATTTTATATTTTTTAAGATTTTTTTTTTAACTCAGGTTACAAAAATTTGTCTTATTATTAACATTTCATATCAAAACCCAATTACAAAATGTTTTTAAATTAACATCAGTATTAAATTATTCATGAGATTAACGATAAAATTACTACATTACCCAAATCCTACAGGTTACAGATATTTTTGAAAATATTTACTTTGTTGGATAACCTTAAAGTTTCTTTCGAAGTTATTCACAGTTTACTTAAGGTACATCTAAAATACGCGTAAAAATCTCTGTATCCCTATTTATTAAACATTTCCTCTCCTAACAGCTTTCAATTAAAATATAAAGAAGCGTTAAAACCGTCATTAAAGTATTTTTATAATATTGACCCTTTTTCTTTGTCATTACAGTTCCAAAAGAGAAAATATATATATAAAAAAATGTTCATCCAATACGTTAAAAAATTAGTATTATAGAAATATAAATGTTTACCTACTGGGGGGGAAACATCTTATTGGATTTCTAGCATGATACCTTAGTCTCAAATTACTAGTTTCTCCAACATACAATTTTCTACAAATAGAACATTTTAAAACATAAGTTACATTTCTGACATTACAATCAAAAGAACTTTTCAACTTAAATAATTCCCGCCCTATTGGTCCAACACTTAAATTTCTTATCCCAAAATATCTTTTTTTTTTCTCCACACATTAAACAATTTTTTTTATTACATGGTACAATACACTTTTCATTCTTTACTTTGGAATGTTTAAAAGTTAACATTTTAAATAAATTTGGAGGTTACCGTTTCGGCCAAATTATTTTAGAATTTTCGAAAACGTTTGTTAACTTCTTATTTACAATTTGATCAATTTGTTTTTGGAATAAAGTTAATATTAATCGATATCTCTGGACATTGAATTCTGACTAGCGGTATAATATTTTCATTATTATCCTTATATTTAATTCTTCCTTCTCATATTATATATATATATATATATATGTTTAAGCAAAGTATAAGTCTTCTTTCCGAGACTTTTATAGACTTGTATTTAGATTTTTCATTGTAAACTTGTTTTATTGCTCATTCATTTTTCTTTTTAGAACAGATTTGTTTCACCGATTTACGTAGTTTATACACATATACTGTTACTTAATGAATTAATTTAAAGTTTAATAATCAAATCTAAAAACGCTTAACATTACAATATCTTTAAGAAGTATTAAATGTAAAACATATATTATAAAATAAATTACATGAAAATGTACATTGAATTTTAAATTAAAATCAAAATAGAATAAACACAAATAAGATAAAATAACATGGTGAAATATAACATATTAAAAGTAAATATAAATTAATAAATATTTCAGAAACATGGTTAATTTTATAATGAAAAAATCAGACTTAAAGTGATTATCTTCAAATATAGTTAAACGTATCTTTCTTAATTGACCTTGATCAATATCTCATCAACAAAAATTAAAACCATACTTCAGAAAGACAGGATATTTTTTTCCTTTTGGGCGGCGTCTGTTGAAAAATGAATTAATCATTCTTTAAAGAAACCAATATGGCTTAAAACTGTGATAAAATCAAGTTAACTTCACATTTTTTTCGACATTCTTCTTAATCTGTACAACGTGGATCGAAATCAGAAATGTATAAAAATGAATTTCATATTTTATAACATATTTTTAGAAATATTGGTTTACAATCCTTTGCTGACTCTCAATATTTAAAACAAAATTATTTAGAGAAGTTTTAAGCTTATTGGTAAAATATTTTTCACAGTACAGTCTCAAAAGGTGTGTACTTGAAAGAAAAGCTATTTTGAAATTTGAACTTTATGACGAAGACAATTAGTGCCTGATATTAGCCTCAAGTTTAGATTTCTTATGCGATATTTATGTAAAGTCATACTTATTCTTAGGTTTGTCCACCAGTGGTTCAGCGGTAAGTATAAAGGCTTATAACAAACGCTAAAACCGAGTTTCGATACCGAAGATGGGTACAGCCTAGATAGCCCATTGAGTAGCTTTATGGCTAAAAACAAACAGTAAAATTATGAGATTTTCAGTTTTTCCAAGATCCGTTTCTCCATTTATACATGGTATAAATTATGTTGCTATGTTCTATTAAAATTTTACCAACTACCTCCTCCAATTGTTTGTGAATATATTTTACAAAATGTTTACTTTTCCTCTACATTACTATCCTTTTTGTTAGTGTCAATTACTTTATTTGGTTAATAGCAATTTTTCAAAATAATATTTAATCCCTTAAATCTCTTTTCTCTCTTGTTTCCAGTGGCTCAGAGGTAAGTCTGCAAGCTTATGACACTGAAATTCGGGTTTCGATACCCTTCGTGGAAAGAGTACAACACAACTCATCATGTTTCTTTGGCTTAACAACAAACAAACCAAATCCTTTTTTCTCTCATGTTTCGTTCTGAAAGTAAACTATACATCCACTGGGCCAAACAAAGTAGTCTTTGTGCGAAATTCAAAACAAACTTTATATATAGTTGCATTAAATAAAGTTACGTCTACGTGAGCCTGTTTGTCTGACGCGTAATGGTTTGTCAAATAGACCAAGATTTATCGATCTAACACATAATGCCTGTAAGAAAGCGTAGTTTAAATGGCCAGCGTGAAAATTATAGAATAAGGAAAATTCAAGCGAAGGGCCTGAAAACTACTGAAAGTGTTTTGCGGGCCACGGCTAGTAAATTGTATATTATTCTTAAATGTTATTTAAAAAAATCATAAATTATTTCACATTGTCAAGATTATTCTAAATTAAAAAACAAATTAAATTATCAACATATTCAAAATCAAAGTAATCTGAACGGGTATTTAAAATTGGATTTCAAAGTATCTTATTAGTAGGGTGGCATAAATTAGTGCTGCTTTAGTCTCACAGCTGTACCTGACGATTGATGATTAATGTCACTGTTATAAGAAGAAGACAAAACAATTATCAATAACCAATTCTAAAATACACGTTTTTTTTTTTTGTTAAGTCTAGGTAACATAAAGTTTTTACAATGGTCTGAACATATTCTATAGCCTTTAAATCATATTAGTGATCAACGCTGTGGTATAAAGATACAACATTCAGGGTCAGTAACAATAACATTTAGGTTATTTTTCTAGAAATTATTTTTATAAATTAAGAGAGAGGTGAGATATTATTATTAAGAAAAGCAATAAGCATAGTTAATTAGTTAAAATGGAAAAAGAACATTACAATAGAATGACCTTAAGAATTATTAAATTAAATAACTTATAAGAATAAATGAGGATACACGTCAGTTATTGAAGCGTCTAAAAGAAGATCTATCAGAATATACAAATTACTTTAATAAATATTGTCACCAACAACGAAATAAAACATATTTTGAATTAAAAAAATATGATACTTCTATGTGCTACTGAAAATATGTACTTCTAACGAATTAAGTAGAACTGTGAAACAGAAACTCTAAGAACATTTATACGTAAA
Organism: Limulus polyphemus; assembly: GCF_000517525.1. Taxonomy (NCBI): domain Eukaryota; kingdom Metazoa; phylum Arthropoda; class Merostomata; order Xiphosura; family Limulidae; genus Limulus; species Limulus polyphemus. The sequence continues at coordinate 644,946 of NW_013665914.1, forward strand.
TAACTTTCTGGGCATTACAGAAAAACCTTCAGTTAGTGGAACACAGAAATTTTCAGAAACCTTAATGTTAGAATCTGACTTACCATAGGCGAAATATGGAACATTATTCGCGCGTCACTTAGTGATGTAATCATTATTTAGTCATACAACATGATGGTTGCATAGCTAAGAATATATATCATATTTTGATACATATCCTAAAAAGTACATGTGTGTTTTTGAGGTAATAATTTAAAACTGGTTCCACGTTTTTGTAAAAGCGAGAAAAGGTATTATTGTTTCTTTTTTCACCCACATATGTACAATAAACTTAGTGTTTTAAATCATAATAATCCAATGAACGACGTTTTTTATATTCAGTATTTTTATATTCAACATAATTTAAGAAACGAAAAGTATATCTAAATGGAGTAAAATTGTTAAAATTTAATTTATTTCAAAGCAATCGCTTATTTAAATATCATGTTTAATGGTCGTAAACAACCAGACGTGAAAGCACTTAAATTTAAAACTGAAACAAACAAAATAGTGTCTCACTAAATATTTATTATAATAGGAAAATAGTTTATACTTTACCCAGAAGATGGCAATAAATGCATAACGACTGCACAAAATTATTGGTTAAATATCTCTGTAAAGTTTTAGTTATTTATGGTATTAGCAAGATTAATATATAACACAGAGTTTCTTAACACTAATAACTACATTAGCCAAATGTAATAAGCATAATACATAAAACATTATGTCTAAGAATTTTGCTTCGGCGCTTGGTAAAATCGCTAAAGAGGCTCAACCTCGTCAGATATTCTTTAGCCGAAAACATCGCTAGCTGCGAGGTTATCGAACTAATGACCTCGGACAAAGTGGTCAATATTGAGTTAGACTATTAGTTATTAATTGTAATTAAAATTGTAGAATTTTAGTAGCGCTTCTAGTAGAAAGTATTGCATAATTGTAAACTAATAACTTTGTTTTTTAATAAGAGATGGCGCGACATACAGCTATTAACATTTGGATGTGAAATACTTCTATCCAGTAAAAAGTGTTAGCAAACAGTGGACCCTGGTTATCTGAATTTATTACTTTTATAGTCAATAAAATATGACAAAAGCAAACTCAACAGTGATAAAACTAAATGTACAACTTGTATAATCATGTTAAGTATTTAATAATGGCTCGTGCACTAAAAGTCAATACAGCAGCTTTAAAGGTGATATTTGGATCTTAGAAAAACAATTAAATACCTACGTTAATGGAAAGGAGTAATTGACAAAATACTTAACATACATATGATATTTTTACTTATTACCACCATTATGAAGGTCTGCATCTTACACCGTATGTATTGTGTTTCGGAACAAGTTTTATTAAAAGAATTAATAAAATTATAACAACTTCAATAAAGAAAACAATTGACTATTTTATACAACAAGTTAATTGAGATCTACTTGTTCATTATACAGAAACTATCACATATAAAGTATTGGATATATTTATAGAAACGATGAAGAAAAAAAGGGTATAAAAGACAAATTTTAAAGGAATGCCACCCTTTTATTGTATGAAAATTATCTGCGCCAAAGTACGGTTATGTGTGGATAGTTAATACTGTGATTGGTCACCATCCAATAGATCATAAAGTATCTCACCAGTATAAAGCTTATAGAAGAGCAAACAGTTATACTATGCACATTTGTAGCATTGTGAATCCAGTCATGACTCCCAGGATTGAAATACCGCATGACAGAGGTGTAGAAATTAAAGTTATAGCTAGTCAAGGACACTCCATGCGAATAACTAACAAGACTACGTGTTTCAATTGGAGTTATATGCAAGATTTCGAAGATGATACGTGAAACTGGCGTTGCTAATAACAGAAATGGTCGAGGTAGAAAATCGAAATTTTCTAACACTATTTTAAGTATCTCAGGATATGCTCTTTATGGGGTATACAACAATCAGTTAAATATCTTGCTAACGACCTTGCTGTATGTTACATGAATGTTGTGAATGTTACATCAAGAATAGCAAGATTTGTGTTAATACGAAATGGTCTCATAGCTGCTAGAAAACCAGTACTAAGACGAATAAATAAATAAACAAAAAGGTTGAAATGGGCATCGGACCACAAAAATAGAATGGGTAAAACTGGAGACATGTACTCTTTAGAGATATATATATTCAAGTTCAAACTATGATGGTTAAATCCCACTGTTCGATTAGAGTAGCCCAAAAGTTGGTGGTGGGCGCTTTTGATAAGTTGTCTTCTCTCTTATCTATCAGCTCAAAATTACGAATGGCTTGGGAATATATCCGTTTTATATCTTTGCGCAAATGGATGTTGAAAAATAGCCATACTGTTGAAAGCTATACTTTTAATATTTTAATTCAGATGTTTATTTGTTAGGGAAAGCTTATCAGTACACAATAATGATGACATTATGACCTAAACATTTTGTGTAGTAAGTAGAAAATGAGTAACAATAAGAATATCAGAGTAGGTGAATTAATAAAAGTCAGTGAAGCATATAATTAAAAAAGAATCAGTGAGATATTAAGTTCAGTGCTAGTGGTGAGCTAAACAATGAGGTTTAGTGCGTCTGTGATTGAACTTCTTCAAGTAAGTTTTGGATTTGTGAGTTAGACGTATGTTAGTTTTCGGACGTCTAGTTATTTGAAGCGTTGTATTTGAAGTTAGGCATACATGTAAACGTAACCTGTAATAAACGTTATTCACGTTATTGAAGAAATAAATTTATTTGTTATAGTTACTTGGATTGAATTTCGCATTATTGTTTACAAAAGTAATCCAAAATTGTCTGTCCAACTACATATGGCTTTACAGCGAAAAGAAATGTTTGTTCCTTTATAATAATTTTCAAATAAATTGATTATGTATACTTATTATTGGTCATCTACTACTTCTTTCCCTTTCAAAATAATATCTGCTGTAAAAAAAAGTTTTAAGATTGATAAAAAAAAGTTAACGAAATTTCTTGTCAAAAAGAATTTGACATAGATCCTTGGAAATTTTTCTTTTTTAATGTATCAACACATTGGATGATAACCTTAATAAATACTATTTAAGTAACAAAAACTAACATTTATTATTTAAATTAATAACATATTGTATTTTTCAACCTATATATTGTTTTTAATAGAAACTAGCACAAAATGTGTTGTTTTATTGTTAAGCACAAAGCTATGTGAAATGCTATCTGTGCTCTGCCCATCATAGGTATTGAAATCAGATTTTTGGAGTAGTAAGCCCTCAAATTTGCCGTTGAGCCACCGAGAGGCTACAGATATGCAAAACGATTTACAAAAATGAATACTTAACACTCACACATACACGTATGTGTGTATTAAAAACTAGAATATTGAGAAAATTTTCTAATAGTTTTAAAAAGAAAATCATAGGATTGGAATAAGTAAAAAAAAGAAAAGAAACGTTTAAAATGTACAAAATTATAATTTAGAAAAAAGTATACCTTTTTTTTTATTCGAAATGATTTAAATAAATTTGAGATTTTTATTATAACATATCACTAGTACATTTTTAATGAGAAGTATTATAATAAGATGTTAATAATATAAATACCTATTAATACAATTTTATATATTTTCTTCGAATATAATCTCGTTTTTCATAGTTATGCAGCGTGCAGTTTAAGTAGTCTGAGTCCAGAGTATGCACGTCCTCTTCTAACCTGCACGTTCGAAAATGGCTGTCGGGAAAAATAAAGGACTCGTTAAAGGAGGCAAGAAAGGCGCTAAAAAGAAAGTGTAAGTTAGAAATAATATTATCTGCACAAATACAACTCTTTCAAATTTTAATTGAATTCGGCTGTTAAGTGATATTTCTATAGATGATTGAGATTATTGTCGATTTTTAGCACGTATCACTGTCGCATGTATATTCAGTTTTCAGTTAAGAATTTGTAACTTATTAACATTATTTTCGAATTATCATGGATAATGTATACAGGTATAAGTAACAATTTAAAAAAGTAAAGGAATTTTTGGATAACTCTTATTAAAGTGTGCAGCTTTTGCAAAATAATGTCCTAGCATCATTATATGTTAATAACTTGGGTAAGATAGAACTGTAACATAATGCACTAAACAGAACAAGACACGTTGATACACCACAACGCAAGTACTCTTTCAAAATTCAAGTCTTAGTAAGAAAAATATACATAACTATAAAATTTGTAAATGGTGATGAATCTGCGCCACAATTCGAAGTTTTTATTTTGTTTCTTCGTGCATTCATTCATATAATGGCAATGTCGTTAGCTCAAGAAGTTGAAGAAATAATTGGACACTGGTTTCTGCTCACCATTCAATATGATTAAGTTTACTTTTTGTTAGTTCCTTAAGTTATAGCACTGGCATGTTTGATACGATTTTGCAATAAAAATATTTCAGAATTTTGAAAGTGTATATTTCAAGCATATAAATTGGTTTTTGTAATAACATTACCAAAGTCTGAATATAAATTACAATGATTCTAACTGTAACTTGTAAGGAATGTGAAGTGGTTCAAGTCTACACTTCTGTAGGATTGCACTAACAAATCTTTCAATGTCCATATTACAAAAAATACCCAACTGATTTCAATTTAAATTTTATATAGTGAAAATAACAGAAAAAAATACTATTTGATTCCACAGTTTAAAAACAGTAGATTTATACTGCAATTTCAGTTATTTATTTAAAAAGTAACAAAAGCACTTAACTGTACCAGTAAATTGGCCTTTTGGAAATTGAAAATATACAAATAAAATTACTTTACCTGGTAATCTGAGACATTGCACAAAACCTGTGACAAGGCAAGATAAAATGGAATCTCAATAAAACACTTTAATTTTGAAAACCTATACGAGTGAGTGTATATGATATTTATAAATGAAATGAAAACTGTCAACAATCAAATGTTAAAACAATTATGATGTTACATATTTAAATATAAAAGTAAAGGGGAGACTTTGTATTCTTGTTAATTTTAAAACATTTAGATTTTTCATTGTAAACTTGTTTTATTGTTCAATAATTTTTCTTTTTAGAACAGATTTATTTTGCCGATTTACATAGTTTATACACATATACTGTTACTTAATGAATTAATTTAAAGTTTAATATTCAAATCTAAAAATGCTTAACATTACAATATCTTTAAAAAGTATTAAATGTAAAACATATATTATAAAATAAATTACATTAAAATGTAAATTGAATTTCAAATTAAAATCAAAATAAACACAAATAAGATAAAATAACATACAGTGAAATATAACTTATTAAAAGTAAATATAAATTAATAAATATTTCAGAAACATGGTTAATTTTATAATGAAAAAATTAGACTTAAAGTAATTATCTTCAAATATAGTTAAACATGTCTTTCTTAATTGACCTTGATCAATATCTCATCAACAAAAATTAAAACCATACTTCAGAAAGACAGGATATTTTTTTCTTTTGGGTGTTGTTTAGCTAAAAGCAGTAATAAAATCAGGTTCACTTTAAATTTTTTTTTGACATTCTTTTTAATTTGTACACCATGGCTCTAAGTCAGAAATGTATAAAAATGAATTTCATGTTTTACAACATTTTTTAGAACTATTGGTTTACAATCCTTTGCTGACTCTCAGTATTTAAAACAAAATTATTTAGAGAAGTTTTAAGCTTATTGGTAAAATGTTTTTCACAGTACAATCTCAAAAGGTGTGTACTTGAAAGAAAAGCTATTTTGAAATTTGAACTTTATGACGAAGACAATTAGTGCCTGATATTAGCCTCAAGTTTAGATTTCTTATGTGATGTTTATGTAAATTCATTCTTATTCTGAGATTTGTCCCTCAGTGGCTCAGCAGTACATATAAAAACTTATAACAAATGCTGAAAAATCGTGTTTTGATACCAAAGATGGGTACAGCCTAGATAGCCCATTGAGTACCTTTATGGCTATAAACAAACAGTAAAATTACGAGATTTTCAGTTTTTCCAAGATCTGTTTCTCCATTTATACATGGTATAAATTATGTTGCTATGTTCTATTAAAATTTTACCAACTACCTCCTCCAATTGTTTGTGAATATATTTTACAAAATGTTTTCTTTTCCTCTACATTACTATCCTTTTTGTTAGTGTCAAGTACTTTATTTGGTTAATAGCAATTTTTTAAAATAATATTTAATCCCTTAAATCTTTTTTCTCTCTTGTTTCCAGTGGCTTTTGTAATCAAATATATTCATACATTTTGCTGTATTTATTTCCCCACAAAAAGGCCTGACATTGAAAATGAATCCAGCATACTATAGTTTTAAATTCATAATAACTTTTTCCATGGCCAGCTTCTGTATAGATATATTTCTTAGAAAAATCTGTTCAGTAACTTGTTTGATATGATTGTCCTGTAAAAGTCATGATAATGTTGCACAGCATTTGAGCATAAAATATAGTTTGCTAATAAAATGTGAACAGGATATTTTAGTTTTTATTAACCAGTATACAATGAATTAAAAGTACTCATGCGAAGTATTTTTTTTATTATATCAAATAAAAAAAAAACTCAAATTAAATTTGTTGGTGGGTATTTTAATATTGATGTAATGCCAGACAGGTCTTGTACTTTATATCAGATTTAAGAAAAATCACAGATCAAAATAAGTAAAAATGTCTATAAAATTAACTGTAATTACAGAGTTTCTAATGCTAGCTCAATAGAGCTGAGCAATTAATGTTTGCTAATTCATTAGATATCAGGTTCATTAATTGAATATATTCAACTAATTGTTTATTCTGGATAATTGGAATAATAGAAAGTATTAGTAATCAGAAACTAATCAATTAAGCTCAACAACCTTGAATTAGTCAAGAATAATAAATCATACTGACAATATTTCAATTAGTTCATTGTTTTTGTGGCATTAATCAATTTGAACATAATTTTAATAAATTATTTTATGTGTCACTGATGTAATAGATGCTCTTAGGTTATCAAATAAATAACTGTAGTCTTGAAACTTAATATTAAAAAGCTAGTGTGTGTGTGTGCAGAGAATGGTGTTTTCACTTGAAACCTGGATATCCATCCATCATGACTGTTGCCTGGTTTTAAATTTACTACCCGTTTCTTTAAAAAAAGTTATGCAAAGTTTAAGGCAAAGTAATGTAAACAGAGTTGCAAAGTTTATTAAACAAAATTGTGAAATGAAATGTTAACATTTGTCAACCTGTGTTACTGGGTTCATAAATCATCTATGTATTCAGTCATTTTTCTCCTTGTTTTTAATATTCCTTGGTGCATTTTGTTCTCGCTGTATCATTCCTTAAATACTAATGCTAAAGGGGATTGATTTTCGCTGAACACTTTGACCATTAATCTCTAGGCTTTTGACCTGATAGTACCACAGAAATCAACATCCAAATTCTTTGTTGCTTTCTTCTTTAACTTTGAATTACGCATGTGACTTTTTTTTAGCAATCTTAAGTCTCTTGTCGCATATCAAATTGCTTCTAAACAGAAAAGCCAAGTATGGAACTATTTTGAATTGATCCAGGACATGAGTTTCAGTAAAAGCATGGCAAAATGCTCCAGCTGTTCAATGTTCCTTATATTTTCTTATGGCAGCATATCGTCTTTGTTAAAACATTTAACTTCTAAATTGAAAAAATTCAGTTTGACCAATGTGGACCTTCAGGTTGAAAACAAACTAATGTAGGAGATTTTTTTTCAAGCCCACAGAAAATTGACCATGTTCAGTGCAATGTAAAGGGTAAGTTACAGATTTGTTGTATGGAGTTATTTATCAGGACATGTGGCCCTTATCATTGGTCAGTAGTCACTCTGTTTAAACTTTGTGGAACCAAACTATCATGTTCCAAGCAATGCAAAAATATTGATTGCTTGTATGACATACCTTATACTTTGATATTAATTTCTTGACCACTAAATTGGTTCTCATTACTAATTGGTGAAAAGTTAAAAAATAGAGATATGTTTGTTTGAATTTGTTTCAGTACCTCATGCAGGATAGTAAGAATACATACCATAGCCTATACTTGCAGGCCTATGATATAGTATGCGCACAATGGGTGCAAAAAATTTCAGGGTTAACATTGTTTTTATCTTTCATTTATAGTTATATCATTTACTTTTCTATCCAAGCATTCATAACTTTTTATTATCTGCAGTTTTAGATATGCTTTTGTTAGAAAAATAAAGACATTACACATGAAGTAAACTGTGTGGCATCATGGTTCATATTGTCTTGTCTTCTGCATGTTAGATAGTGGTCAGAATGTAAGTGTAAATGAATTATAAGTAACTGAGCTATTGAAACTTCAATGAAACAAGATGATCAGGATTTAAAACTTAACACCTAATTTGTGAGGGAAAAACGTTTGTTTTTTACTTGGTTTGAGTGATTATTGAAAATTGATTTATTGTGTTATTTTATTAGAAATTGACATATATGTCCATCACAGATCGGTATAAGATTAAGATACAAAGAATACATGAAAATTTTTGATGTACCTTTTGACCATGGAGATATTGTCCATCACTTTTTCAGGGAAATATCCCAGACAAGAAGGTGCTAGATAGAAAAGTAATTATAAATTAAAATATATTTGAATGAAAAAAGACATTACATGTTTTGAGTTTAATTGTTTAATGCCAAAATGTGTGATAGCTTTAGTAGCTATTAGGGTCTGATAAACTACTAATAAATTAAATATTCATTAGACCTCCATACTGGGAAGTTTATGAATTGTCTTATGTGCAGTAATGCATTTGATTGGTTAATCAATGTACTACCAGTTTCCCAAAAGCTCTATGAAATGGTTAGGTAGAGCATCCTTGTATATCTTGGCCAATCTTCACAGGGTGACAAACCAGTTGTTTTATTACTCGAGCAACAATATGGTTTTACCATTTTAACCTTCCAAGTTTGTTACAATATTACTGGTCCTAGTTTCTTTATGTGCTCTATTATAAGCTTCTCCATCCCATCTTGGACTTTTCTGATATTTTTTTTATATTACTTTGCAGTTCTGTCTGTACAGTTGGTCAAATATGTTTGTTGCTACTCCTCTTCATTAGTAAGCAGTTGGGTCATGCATCTCTTTTGTCTAAAAAACTTATCTGCTCCTTAAGTGCTCGAGCATCTGCTCAGCTGAAAGTCTTTGAATATATAAACAGATAAAAGCCAATGACTAAACTTTTTTCCATGTTATAAAATAACCTATAATTAGAATAGTATAAAAACATTTGTTCATATTGTTAACCACTTCCTCTTAGAAGTTCAGTGTTGGACAATTATCAATGACCAGCCATTATTGAGTGTGTGTTTCTTTGTAATTAAGTATTTATTAAACTGTGTTTTTAGATTATATAAAGATTGAAATACTTTTAAATTTATACCAAACTTTTTTCATTCCAGGGTGGATCCATTCACTCGCAAGGATTGGTATGATGTCAAAGCACCTGCTATGTTTAGTGTACGTAACATTGGCAAAACACTGGTCAACAGAACTCAAGGAACACGTAAGTAAAGCATATAGAAGGGTTGGGAAAATGAAAAGATGATATATTACAAACTTTGTTGCATTTATGGTTTTTTTGGGGGGGGGTACTTTCAATACAGACTTATAAATTTGGAAAAATTGGTATCACTGGGGTACTTTTGAATTATATAAAACAAAATGCTAATATTTCTTCTCATTCAATGTTTTATATGTGTATGTGTGTATGACATCTGTGTTGGCTAATATACAAATAATATAATTCACTTATAATTTGTATTATTAGGTAACCCTAAAGGACCTGCAGAGCTCAGTGTGATACTAAATTAATATCTTTAATTGCATTCTATAAATGGGACAGATAATAACTTTGAAATAATTGTAAAATCACCCAAATAATTCTCATACACACACACTCACTGTTTAAATCCACTTATACTTACATAATTCCGTAAGTGGCACATGCAGCTAAAAACATGTCTACATAAGATAATTCAGGCTTTAACCTTAACTTTTGAAGTTATTTTTTTGCCCATTAACAGTTTTGAAACTGTTGCTAGGAACAGCATTATTCTTATCTAAACTGTGTTGTAATTATTTCATGTTTTAAATGTTAATAACTGTAGGCTGTATATAACATTTTTATTTTATCTATTTCACAAAAGTTAAATGATTCTGATTTGGATAAAAACTTGTGTATCTAGGCCACGAGCATCTGGATCAACAGTCACTATTTCTTTGTTGCTGATGCCCACACTATACAATAAAAATGTATTTTACTATTAAAAGAGTTTAAATGCCAAACGTTGACAAAGCATTAGAAGCCAGTAGGTCTAACATTTGTGTCAACCATAGGCAAATTAAACAAAAATGTGAAGAAAAAAACCTATGAAATTTACAGAATATCTAATATCCATTTATTATTAGCTCCAACGAGCTACCCTTGGCCATTGTGTTTCTGATCATGCTACCAGCAAAATTACACTGCAGATGCTGGGTGGTACACGTCTAGTCAGACTGGTCCTTAGGCAAATTGCCTACTTGATCAATTAAATCTATCCCTATTCCCTGATGGTTTGTTTGGGTATGCCATGCAGCTCAAATTGGGATTGCCAATCCTTAAAGTGAAACAATTGCTAATCCCAACCTTCTGTTCTCCGAATTTTTCAATATAAGTGTCTGAATTGCATGTATCAGTGGTGTACTGACACTCAGCTGTAAAAATATTCAAATCTGCAATGTGTACCAATAATTTATCTGTTTGTTTTGTTAACAAAACTACAATAGTAGCCAACAACTTAATAGTTTACTAGGATTATTTTGAAATCGAAAATAATTTGAATCATAGATTATATACATTTGTTTTAGTGGGAGCTGAAGTGAGATGTGTGTGGTTTTTTTTCATTAACTAACTTACTAAAATCTAGATTTGGTGCAGTTTGTATGCTTTAGGTATTTTTTACATTTTGGTCAGTCAAAATGACAGATCCATCTAATATCTGTCAAGTTTGAAGGAAGTGTACATTGACAAGGAATTGAATATATTTATAGTGCTTGATAATACAAATATGGTCTTGTGAAATGTTGTTAGTGAAAGCAACTTCTCAACAGATATTGAAATTATGAATATGCATTTTAAATTAAGTATCTTCTACCCAAATATCTAGATTTACGTGAAGCTTATTTATTCGTGTCCTGTAAGTCTTTAAATACTCTTGTAGAGAATGACATTTTAAACCTATTGTGACGGGTTATGTCATCGTGTTTGTTGACTTGCATTCAGAATTTTAAAGAACTACTATTTTATGAATTTATGCCAATAAGTTTGGTTTCAAATTGTAGATTATAATTTAACTTTTAACATTATATGTTAGTTAATTTCTTAATTTAAAAGTAAATATTAAAAAAACACAGCTAAATATCAATTTTTGTGTGTCCTGTGGTATGTTGAATATGGCACTTTACTCAATTTGGAAATTTAAAAGTAAATAAAAAACAGTTAAATATCAATTTTTGTGTGTCACGTGGTATGTTAAATGCAGCACTGGTTCAAATTAGATGTTTGTAATGTCAAAATACAAAATCTACAGTTTTGTACAAATTAGGAACTCAAACTACCAATATTTATAAGATAGAATATAAAATAAGAACCTCTTATTTTTCTATTTGCTAACATATCGCTCATGTACTGAATCAATCACTGTGACCCCTGCCCACCTCTTTCCATTTTTGGAAATGGTCCCTTATACACACTTACTTCTATAAAATGATAAAATCTTCTTTTTCAAGAACCAACATAAAAATAGTCCTATGACTGTGCAAGTTTTTTGGTAGGTTTGCCCAGGTTTGAAAAAAAATATTTTTTAGCCATTTTTTTTCTGTAGGCTTGTGAAACAATATTATGAAGAACAAATGAATGAATTTTGTCTAACAATAGGAAAATCAACTTTTTTCCTATTATCAATATTCTAGCAGTGTTATCCATTGAGATAGAAAGTCTTGTGTTGTTTCAAAAACAAGTTTGCTTTTTATTTTAAGATGATTTTTGCCCATTTGTTCTATTAGAATTTTTGTAAAATTTCTGGGTGAACTCTGTTATCGTGGTTTATGATACAGTCAATTGGTTTTATCAAAATTTGGTAACCAAAGAGCAACATCTGAGTTGATTGCAAGAGTTTAAATTTAGATTATCAGTAATTTCTTTGAGGTGAAACTTGAATTGTACTGTAAGAAAATTGTATCATTATAGTCACTGAGAAAAAGACTGATTTTTTAGTGCTTTATATTATCCATTTATACCAGGAATTCATAAATATATGTAACTGAAATATAAATCTACAAAGCTGGTAACTTCTTGCTAAAACAGTTTGGCATGCTTTGGCAATTCCCGGACACCAGGTTGCCATGGCGACTAAAAAATTTCATCAAGGTGCCTAGTATTTTCTCCCATTTTATTCATGTGTAGGGCTGTGCTAAATACAACTAGAATCTAGAACAGTTCTGGACTCTTGGAAGTCCAGAATTATTTTTGCTTTCTTTGAATCCTAAATCATACTTTGTTTCTAGTATTTTAATGGCAGATTCAGCACTTCATGTTTTTTCATTTATGGTTGCACAACATGTCACTAACTTTGTCATTTTATTTTTCTTTCTCAATTCAACCAATCAGTGCTTGTGTTTAGACTCGGGAAGGACCAGAGGCAGTTTGTTCAAACAATACTATCAAGTGGTTGTTTATATCATGTGATTGTTAGTATGCACTTGCTGTGAAACTAAGTAAATATACATAGCCCCTATTTACAGTAGACAAAGTTAGGTTAGGCACACCTGGTTCCTGAGTTTTGGGACTGGCTTCTGGATCAGAAAATATTTATCGAGACCTGCACTAGCGTATTTGTGACTAATTAGACATTTGTTGCTAGTAAAACACTACATGGCACTGTATTTGTTTCTTAAGACTTGTCAGCTATAAATTTATCTATAAAACCATTAAAATGGCTTAAATCTAAATGTGTAAATATACATATATCCAAGGATGTTTTGCATTGATATAATAATATGATTTTTGTTTTGAGACAACAGACTGAGCAGTATAACAATGTTGAACTGCAGGGAAAGAAAATTTTTTTATGATTGGCTGTTAAATTACTTCTTTTGCTACTAAAAATGTAACAACTCAAGTGTGAGTATATCCACTTCCCAAAAATATTAGTTTAGGTTTTACTCTTGGTTGTTTAAAAGAAGTACTATGTTAACTTTCTTCTCTCTCTCTCAGGAATTGCCTCCGAAGGTTTGAAAGGTCGAGTGTTTGAAGTCTCATTAGCAGACCTACAAAATGATGAAATTGCTTTTAGAAAATTCCGACTTATTGCTGAAGAAGTTCAAGGACGTAATGTTTTAACGAACTTTCATGGAATGAACCTAACTACTGATAAACTTCGCTCCATGGTGAAGAAGTGGCAGGTAAATAGCACTTTATCATTATTTTGTTGTTGTGAATGTTTCAAGTCCACTCTTATTGTTATTCAACCCTTTGGAACTGTGTCACGGGTGAAAGGCTATGTCGTTTCATTTGTTGACTCACATTCAAAATTTTATTGAACTACTATTTCATGAATTTATGTCAATAAGTTT
>NW_013665914.1:658623-676825 GCF_000517525.1 Limulus polyphemus
ATTTTTGTGTCGCATGATATGTTGAATGCAGCACTGGTTCAAATTAGATGTTTGTGAAGTCAAAATAGTAAGTCTATAGTTTTGTGTGAATTAGAAACCCAAATTACCAATATCGACAAGCTAGAATATAAAATAAAAAGTCTTATCTTTTCTGTTTGCTGAGATATTGCTCATGTACTGAATGAAATGCAGTGGGCCCCGCTCACCTCTATCCAGTTTTGGAAATGCTCTCTTATATACACTTACTTCTATATATGGCATGAATAACCAATTGGAAACTCATAATGTCCTCCTTGTGGCTTTCTCAGCCATATTGAAGCATTAGGATGCCATCTTGTTCTTTCAAACCAAGATTTCAAGGAGGTAGAGTGTCTTTGGTCTGTTCAAAATTTCATATTTTTTTAGACCGAACTTTAGCTTAGCTACTAAGCTTGATAAATTATAGTGGAAATCTGTGGTATCAATATAATAATTTATGATTGTTTGGTTATCAAATGTATATATAAAACCTAAAAAAAAATTATTTCATTTCACATCCTCCATGTGCAAAATTTTTAAAGGCTTAGCAACCTACATCAAGCAGCAATAGTGTACAAAGGTTATAACTAGAAGAGATAATTATTTGCTTTACTTCTTTAGTTACAGTTCTGTGTTTTAGGAAAGATATGTTTATGAACTTGTTTCAAAAGAGCAATAATCTTTGTACATATATAATGTATAATAATTCAAATGTGACTGTATTTTACAAAATACTAGTTTACTAAAACACAACCAAGACAAGTTACTTTGCACAGATCAAAGGTCACCTTTATGTTATTTGATAGGGTAACATGAGTGCACGTGAGCCTCGTTGTTGTAACTTCTGTATTGTTAGCTAGGCATGGGTGAAAGGTGAATATACTAAAAATAATAAATGTATAATGTATGACATTTAAGGTATTTCATCTAAACATTTATGTTTTTGTGTTATAATTTGTGTTCATTATAGAATGAAAGAGGCATAATTTATATTTCCTAATTTTTATGGTGGTTATGAGATCAGTCAAATCTACCGAACCCATACAGAGATTCATTACTGAATATAACAGATAAAATATAGTTTTTTCCTTAGGAAACGTTTGATAACTATCTGGACGTTATAAACATTTCGCATGTGAAATTTGTAAATTTTTCTGAGACATAAAAGTATTTTTAATCTTAAAATGAAAATTACTTTCCATGATAGATAGACAAGATGTGAAAGAAAAAAAAGGCATGAGAAAAACATTGTTTTACAAACCTTAAGACTTAATAAAAAAAATTATATTTTGCGTATGAAAGCATTGTAATGTTTACTGATAAACTGCCAAATGTTGTTAACATTTGCTTAATAATTTAAAAGTTATAGCATGAAATCTATAACAAGCACAAAATTGGTTACGAGGTCGGTCCCATGGAGGTCGTTACTGAGAGTTAATAAGCAAATATACCTGTCTAAAATTTTAACCAAAGGTTGCTTATTAGCATGTTCTACCTTTAAAAAAAGTTGTGGAATTTTCACATACTTGGTAGTTTTTCTGTGATGTTTTAAAATGGATAGTAACAAACTAGTACTACAGGGTTAAGAGCAGTCATAATTGCCAGGTTTTGCATATACTAAACTTTTTCAAAATACTTGATTGCATTGGACTGGAAATTACTACTTTAGAGATAAATACTGGTAAGTGTACCATAAAGTATGAAATTCTTGTAGTGTGTTTATAAACCTACCCAATCCATAGTATGGTGAGTTGCAAAAAATTGTGTATTTTGTGTGTGCTGGAAATGTTTATTTTGATAGATGAAACAATTGAAAACTCCCATATTCAATATGAAAAGTTGTCCATATATTACTAACTAGTGTATATAATACTAACTAATTTCAGTAAGTGTTATTTGTTAAGAATAATTTATGAGAACAAGATATCTTGATGTTAGGCCATTCAGTAGATATAAACATTTGCAATAAAGATGACAAACAACTTTGAACAAAAATGAAAGAAACATTTATCTGAAGTTATTTGTCATTTTTATTGAAAATGGTTTCCATCTTTCAGTTAGCACTGAAAACTTTAAAAAATAATAACAAAATAGATATAGAACAGACCAAACTGAACAAGAACTATTAAAGGAGTATCATTATATGTTGATAAAAGTTGTAAAGTAAAAACAAAACCAGGGATTAGAATTTTTATGTACTGTTGAAAATGTTTTTATATCACTGATGATTGTATAAAAATGTATGTAGACTAAGAGATGCACCTTTAGAAAACTTCACACAGAGTATATTGAGTAAGAACTATAATTTCTGATAGTATATTTCTATTTATATTAAACATGCTACAATCATAAGCTTGGTTATCTTCCTGGTTACTTATGGGTAGTTTTTCGTACTCCTAAGAATTACTTCCTTACGACTGCTTATCTGATCACTTTTTGAATTTATGAATCAAATACTCGCATATGGAGGAAAGGATCCTATAAATAAGTTATTTGGATCCACTAACTTGTGTGTGATACTATAAATTTTGCAGTGAATGTAGTAATATTTTTTAAAAGTAGCCAAGACAGCAAGTCTGATTACATAGTTTAATTGTTAAGTTTTAACTTAAGTGAGAAATACTTAAAGCTTAGTTTATTGTTTTTCAAAAAAATGAGAGTGGTGCGAGTTAAAATTAGTAGGCCTTTTGTAATATTTCTTTCAGATAAATTTTGTACACAGTGGATATTGTGGTGGGAAATAAATTTTTGTTTCTTACAAAATCACATAAGTTGGGTCTTCTTTGAATAATAGTGGCAGTTAATAATTTAACATATTTTCTTGTTATAAGAACCGAAAAGCTTTGTTTGTATCTAAAGCATTAGACTAAACTTCCAATATAACAAGAGGCTTTTCAATTCCATATCAGTCATTATTGTGTATGATTGTCCAATACTGTACATACAGTACCACGTGAAACCATCTATCCCAAAATGCAGACCAAGAAAGTGTGGAACATGCAAGAGACTACATTTGGATTAGTACATCATAGGGATGACATACAGTTCAAATCCCAACAACTCTGTTTGCTTATTGTGATAAGAGCTTGTAGCTAATAATTGCTAGTTAGTTTCTATTTTATCTACAGAGCTTCTACTACAGTAATAATTAAGGATGTTCAATAATCCACCACTTATGATAACTAAAACTGGCTAAGGAAAGAACTAAAAACATGTGGACATTTGACTAGAAATATACACGATTGAAATTGTTATACTGATGTGATTTTTTAGGGGGAAATTCTCTATGTGAACATGCATTTTAACCTTTTTGGTTGATAGTTCTCGTGTTCTTGTTGTCAGTATACACTTTCCTTGAGTTGAACTATTATGCTAAATATAATTGTACTGTTTACAAAAAAACTGACAAAGAAGCTTCAACGTCATTGAGCTCTTGAATTTGATTGCTATATATGAATCAATTTTCAAATTTTTGCATTGGTGAATTTTATTTTCTCAACCTTTTTCTAATTTCTTTGGAAAGACCAAGATTGTTTTGTTGTTTACTGTGACCTAAGTTCAGGCCTTAAAAGTTCTAACGATGCTTATAAAGTCAGAAGACTAATTTTGACTGTATTCCATTACATTTTTACACACACTAAACTTTTTAGTTTTCTTACTTAATCCTTACTTTGATACATTTTAATATTTTCTAAAATACATTAATGTATCTATGTTTTCCTTAATTTTTGTACCACATTGGGTATCTTCATTAGGTAGCACATGATTTTGAAGATGGATAAAACATTATCCAAATGGTGTATATGAGCAGAGCATTATGTTGGAAATAGTCAAATATTTGTAATGTTTGAATTGTTTTCATAAACATTTCACAGGTTTTGGAATTATGCAAATTACTAAATAATATATTTTGGGGTGATTTTATTTTCTAATAAAGTTTTGGTTTGATTAAGATGGTTTTCTTAAAATACCTAAATCAAATGATATCCAATGAGTGATTTTAGAAGTAGGCTTTTTATAGTATTTATTGGTAAATATCTACAACAAAATACATAATTATTTTAGTGAATCATCCATTTCGTAGAGGAAATAAAATTAAGTAATGCAGATAACACGTACGTGGTACATGCATTCTGATCTGACCCTTGTGCAAATTTTTACTGTCTTTCTGCACATACAAAAAAAATTGACTTTTTGAATTTATACTAATGTAGCTGTGGTTTATTTCTTAATTTTAGACTTTGATTGAAGCTAATGTGGATATAAAGACAACTGATGGTTATCTTCTTCGAGTATTCTGTATTGGCTTTACCAGGAAGTGGCCCAACCAAGTGAAGAAAACCTGTTATGCTCAACATACCCAGGTTGTATAAGCTTAAATACTCATCTTAATGTGCTTATTACCACAAATATTAAGAACTACCTATGTACTTTTTTCTAAAAGTTGGATGGTAATTTCCTTCTGTTTTACAATATTTTAAGCACAGTAAAACAAACTTCTAGGACAGTTTTTTATATGAGTTTCACAAAAAATGTTGCAACCAAAATTTGCAAATACTAAACCAATTTTTTTTTTCTCAAACACAAACTATACATTATGTAAAAAGTACATAATTTCATGGAATTTTATGAAACATTTTAAGTGTGTGAGTGAAAAGATTGTTATCAGCGACAAAGCCAGTCCCAAAATGGTTGAGCAGTTTTGATAGCACTGGAAAAGACCGTGCTGTGAAACCTGATTTTAACATTTTTTCAGTCACCTACCAGAATTTAAATTTTTTGTGGTATATTTAATTAGTACATTAGCTTTGTATTTAATTGAATTTTTTCTTCTCTCATTTAAATTTTATGAATATACAATAGGTTCGAGAAATCAGGAAAAAGATGGTGGAGATAATGACTAGAGAAGTTTCTTCCAGTGACTTGAAAGAAGTTGTGAATAAATTGTGAGTTCTTCTTGAGTTTTATAAGCTTTTAATTAATGTGAATGCATTGAAACTTTCCCTTATAACTTTACTACTAGTATTTATGATTTTAGTGTCATTTCAAAAATCCAGCATGTGAAATTTCACATTGTTGTCTATTCCAAGATGAGTAAGTATCAGTTGTTCTTGATGTTTCAACAATAGTCGAAAACAATATTTCCTCACTCCTTTACTGTTTCCAAGCGTCAATTTTTCATAATACTTACATATAGACATGTGTCTTATTACAAAATGCCTGTATAGTTCAGTATCCAACAATAAGTAGGATATAAACAAAACTAAAACTTAACATTAGCCCTATCACTATTAGTAAAGGGGGTCAGAGGGCATTTCATCACGTTTGTAGACTTGCATTCAAACAGGGAACTACTATTTAATGAATGTGTGCCAGTAAATTTGGAATCAAATTGTAGTTTATAATTAAAATTTTAGTATTATACATTATTTAATTTCTTAATTTAAAAGTAAATATAAGAATAAAATTACTAAATATCAATTTTTCTGTGTTACATAGTACATTGTTTCAGAAAGGTTTTTGTTCAGATTACATTTTATGACAACCACAATACAAGATCTATAGTTTCTTACAAATTAGAAACTCAAATTACCAGTATTGACAAGCTAGAATATAGAATATAACCTTTTCTATTTGCTGAGATATTATATTTAGTGAATCCATCATATTGGCTCTGCCTACATCTTCCTCTTTTAGAAATTCATATGTATCAACACCCACTTCTCTCATATACATGTTTATAACAAATTAGAAGCACCCATTTTCAGCTATAAAATTTCTACCAGTCTATAAAGGATTTATGTAAGAAATGTCATCTTTCCTTTTTAATATCAGAGTAGAGGTGAGACAAAGTGGTGATCAGATCTTTCAGCCCCAAATAAAGCTTGGTAAATTACAGTGGAATTCAGTGTATTTAAATAGTAATTTATCATTTTTGTTATTACAAAATGTATATAAAAAAATTGACAAAAATTGTTTTACATCCTCCACTTGGTTCTTATTTTCTTATGGTGGTTATGACATCAGTTAAGTTGTCCAATCCTGTATAGAAATAATGTACAGAAAATATCTGATAAGATATAGATTTTGGCCAAAAAAATAATGTTTGATAGTTTTTATAGAGGTTATTAGGAGGCTATAGAGATTATTCAAGTGAAATTTGACAATTTTCAGATGAGAAGAAAAGTATTTTCAATCTAAAAATCAAAAATTACTTGGCCTGTTGTATAGTCAACATTACAAAATTCAAGAGCAAGTCTTTAATTAAAATATCTGGTATTTTGTGTAAGAAAGCCTTGTAACAGTTACTGATAATCTGCAAAATGTCATGAAGATACTTTTACATCATCAAATGTTATAGTATAACTGCTCTTGTGGTTATTTTGGTGAGGGTGCAATGCACCCAACCCATAGTCATAGAGTTAATCACATGATTAACAGGTGCCTGTAGAACACATCCAATAATGTGCAATTTTCATGTGATTGATTTAGCATTTTTATTACTTAAATACACAACTGTTTTTGAATGGATATAATAGTTAATAACTTTGAGTTTAAAAGACTGACTTAGGGTATTATGATTTGTGGGTTTGTTAGACAACATCCAGTCAAAAGAATTAACTACATATCTTGTATATTTCAAACCGTGGTGTCTGTCTGAGCATTCATCTTTCTTACGTTTGAAAAGCTCACCATACATTTTTGAAATGACAGGAGAACAGGTATGAATAATGTTGATGTCAAATTTTACTTTTCATGGTAGGTGGTATAAGTAGCTCGGAGCTTTGGCTCTGAGTGAAACCAAGATTGCAACACAACTAACTTTTTTAAAGTCCATGGAATAGTTTAAATTGATATATTAAGTTAAACTTTTCCCATCACTGGGGATGGGTACTTTTGCTTGTAAACTATGAATCAGTATGAAAATGAGTGCCAGTATGAAAAGTATTCTGTGGTGAACTTCAGAGCCGAGAAATCGATGTGTAAAATTGTGTTCAATGAAATTAAATTGTTTAATACATTATTTAAGACCTAAAGATATCAAATAATGCAAAATATTATAAACGTTTTATAATGAACTTCCTTTCATGACAGTACTTAATGGAATCTATGGTACAATTCAAAATTTTGAATAAACAAGAATTATGCCTGATACTTATCATACTTGTTATTGTTATCATAAACTTCCATATTTTCTGGAGTTGTTTATCAAGATAATTTGTTTCTGCTGCAACATGAAAATGTTCATAGGTCTGAAAATTCCTTGTGAAGTCTGTTGCTTATCGTGGGTTTGGTCGTGCTTAACATTAACATCCAGATTTTTTCTGCCTTGCCTATTCACGACCCTGTTTGTATAACTACTTCTTTTATTTTAGACATTTATATTTTTATTGTTTAAGAAAAACTTAAGGTTTTCAAATTATCTAAAATTTTAATTTTTGCTTAATTAATAGTAATTGTCTTAAACGATGGGGCAAGTTATTTTCTTGTTTCTGAAGTGTAATTTCACAGATAGTTACTGACAGGGCATTGACATTGCAACTTCAGTTGTATATTTTAAGTTGAATCCTTTGTTGAAATAACAAATAGATGCTGAAAAGGTTTTTAAATAGTATAAACTTAGTAAATTCATAAATTATTTTGTCAAGAAAATGCTTAATTTTAGGGAAAAAATTTGGCAATGAGGAATGATCTTGTTTATGATAACATAGTGTTAAGAACTTTTATCAGTACATGTTATTTCACTACTTGTGTTAGTACTTTGGTTCATCACTAAGGCATGATATAGTCAAAGTTGACCAGAAATAAGTTAATTTTGCATGTTAGAATCTCTTCCCCCCCCCCCCTTTTTTTTTGTTATTTTCAATCAGCATATTTCTTGTGATTTTAATTTTGTCTTGTTTGTGAAAATTATATAGGATCCCAGACAGTGTTGGAAAAGATATTGAAAAGGCTTGTCAAGGAATTTATCCATTGCATGATGTTATGATCAGAAAAGTAAAGGTGCTTAAGAAACCCAAGTTTGAATGTAAGTGAATTCCTTAAGTAACTCAAATTTTGTAGTTTTGAATTTCTTGTTTCAGTATTTTTGTAGCATTAAAACTTTCTATATTACTGTAACTAGCTAAGTTATGTATATATTGGTCCCTATTTGTCTTTGCAAAATTTAAAATTATTTTTTATACATTGTTTTATTTTTCTTAATTATATTTTGTTTGTCAAAAGTAGTGCATTGCCCATTTCATATATATATATATATATATATATAAATAAATAAATGTGCACACACATACACACATTACTATCGTTTTTGGTACAAGAAAGGAATAATGGGGACTCCAGACATAAGAGGACTGTGAAAGAAGGAGAGTGATAAGGTTTTGTTTTTTGTGAACGTTTGTCTGGAAAATTCACTTACTCAGATGAAACTTTGTCAATTACTGAAATTTTGATTCACTCCATAAACACACAGTGATTTGGATGTCTTTACAAGTACAGTAATCTTTAGTTTTGTTCAGCCAATACCATGAAACAGTAGTTGTTAATATTCAGATGTTTAAAAGGTGATTTTAAATGGGCAGTTTTTATGGCAGCAATTTTATTTCATGATGATCCCTACTATATAATATATTCAATTTAAAAAGTTTCAACTCTTCCTGTGATTAGATCAGACAGAGATTATAAGAATTTGATTTTTTCCGAGACATTGTTGAAAAACTTAAAGAATTGACAGTATCACTTCACATAGAGCCCTCCAGTGGCTCAGTGGTAAGTCTGGAAACTTGTAACACTAAAAACCATGTTTCAGCACTCATGGTTGGAACAGCATAGATAGCCCATTGTGTAGCTTTGTTGTGAACAACAAATGAAACAAAACTTCATACTGAATGCATACAAAATTATGTTGAAATTTAATCTAGGAAATTATATATATCCCTAAAATTAAACTACATAGTTATGGAGAACTCTTTGTAAGCAAAAACACCCTTACCCTAATGCTACCATTGATGACAAGCTGAAAATTTCAAACTGACCATCATCTAGGGGAGTTTATGTGAACTAAACATAGTTTTCTATGGATATTTCTTGGTTCGTCTTTTTAAAAATGTATCATTTAAAGTGATATGCCATTTTAAAATCAAATCATGTAAGTAGACAACCTTGTAGCGTTGACTAATTATTTTGCTTTTATCATAATATGAATTTATAATTGGATATTTATGGAGAAAATTCTTTAAAAGTTTCTTAATAAAATCAAAACCAATTACTTTTTAGATATAATGCAAAGTGCTTTGGACAAAAACATAGTTGTTCATCATCTCACTGTGGAAAAAAATGTTTGTAGAATGCTCTGCCTTATTAGTTAAAACAACCTTGTATAAAAGGAAAGACTTAAAATTTGGTTTAACACTTCATAATGTGAAATTCTCTATTTAAGTAACTTGTAATGAATTTTTCTATAAAAAGAGTGTAAAGAAATACAAATTTTGAAGATTAAAATAATCTGTAAAAGTTTTAACAATCAAGTTTTTTATAGGGTAGAGAAGTCTTTGAAAAACATAGAATTGTACTAATTTACTGATTAACATATGAATAATATGGAATGTTTGGCATTGTTCATTTGGTAAGGATAGTGTTTGATATTGTTCAGTTGGTAAGGAAAGCGTTCCTTTGTTGATAAAACAGGTTTTGATAACACTACCTTGCCTGCATTGTGGTATATTTATGTGAATACACACGACTAGTACATAATACAAAAAGCACTCTTTAATCACATCACATATGATATATGTGCAGTAATCAAATAAATAAATAATTTACACACACACACACACACACTCTTTCTCACTCACTTCGAAAGCCTACTGCAGATTTTTTTTCATTTTGCTAGTTGTACTGCCTGCACCTCCAGGTTAGCATTTATGTAAAATCACTCCCAGGGATTTCTTCTTGACAGAATAATGCACTTTACCTCTGCTCATAAATATACTGAGTCCTTTGTACTGGGAGTTTTTGGTTTGATGTCACTTCCAGAGTAGAAATATGAGCTTGATTCAAATGTTATTGAATTATGATGAAATCAACACATTCACCTTATTAAAAAACAGGATCACAAACCCCTGTTGAGTATACAGCCTGTAAATTATAACAGTGAAACTCATGTTGAATTACATTGTCCTCCCTGCCCAGTGTAATTTGATCTTTTGTTTAATAATATGGGAAATAAATAGTTAATCAGTTATAATAAACTTAGATAACTGTACATAGCTTAATATACTACCTACAACATTTTCGTGTTAATGATTGTGATCTGTGTAGATAACTTGCTTTAATCAGAAGCTATTGTACATTGACGAACCTTTCTATATTTTATTTGTTTAAAAATCATGTACTAGTCAAGATTATAACATTCCCATGTGAAAACTATGAAACTATAATAGTTGTAATTATATTGAGTTTTTATCGACCTATATCCCATTTGTATGTGTCTGTTATCCTGTTCAAAGAGCCTTCATCAGATCTGCAAACTTGACAGAAGGTGATACACCTATTTTATGTAGTTTAAGTGAGTAAGAAATTTTTCATACCAAAAAAAGGGTGTGAAAGTAAGCGGCATGGAATGTAAAATATTGATGACAAGTACAAAACCCTCTATACCGAACACTTTTGAAAGACAGGCCTTCCTTCATCAAAGCAAATAATTTCTTCCTGATAAAGAAAGGTTCCCCTTTTGAAAGTTTTTGGGATATAGAGTTTTATATTTATCACTAATCA
The DNA here is from genome assembly GCF_000517525.1 of Limulus polyphemus. Classification (NCBI taxonomy): domain Eukaryota; kingdom Metazoa; phylum Arthropoda; class Merostomata; order Xiphosura; family Limulidae; genus Limulus; species Limulus polyphemus. The sequence goes on from NW_013665914.1 coordinate 669,418, forward strand.
CTATTTGAATGTATATGTTTTCCTAAAATTATGAATATAAACTGTAGTCTTATGTAATATCACACACATATTAGTAATAAATAAGAGAGCTACTTTGTGTGCTTGAGGTGTTGCTCATAACACTGTGAACCACATCTAACTTAGTATAAGTTGACTTAAACATCTCTACAGAAAATAGCAAATTGCTGCAATTTAATGGATTTGAATATGTAATTTGTTAGTTAATGCCAACTTATTTATTGATGTAACAACTATATTTGCTTATATAACTTATAAACTCCTTATTCCTTACATTTACACCTTAACTTGAAGGTCCTAGAAAGTTGTTCATTAATTTGTTGTGGAATTTATTTTCACTAAGCTATACTAGTCCTGTATGTAAAATTTGACAATTGTGGCAATGGTTATGAAATAGAAAAAGTTAAAATATTGTAAGCTAAGTTATTGAAACTGGGTGAAAAGAAAGTTGGATTCTTTTTGTTTTAAAGAAACTTTCTGTCAGAAAGTTGAATTCTCAAAACAAACAAAATAGGCTTAAATTTCTTTACAAGAAGTATGAAGATGTGAATTTACTGAAGTAGGGCTATTGAAAAACTATTAGTTTGAACGAACGACCTAAAAATTTTAGTTTCATCCCAAATAAAATTGAAGGTCAATGTGATAAAGAACAATGTTCATTTAAGTGGAAAACTTGTTCCAACATGGAGCAGAATATGAAATTCGTTGGAAAAACCCGCTTGTCGTGATCTGCACAATTTTTGAAAAAGGAAAATAATAAATTTTAGACTTTTGCAGATGGTTGAAGAAATATGCTATTTTTGGTGTGATGATGACTATTTCATTTACCATATACTACTTCTAGCTGCTACTGCTACTTTTAAATACTTCTTGGTGAGAAACCCCCAAGCCACAATATAACATTCCACCAATTAACGCCTTCCACAAGCTAGATACCACCACCTGCTTACCCATACCTATAAATATCCACCAACAGTAATCACAATCCACACAACATTCAGCCTTGATAATGGATGCAGAATGCATTCGAAACGCGTCGGCCAACTCATCACTAGCTACAACTTTTACTCGTTGTTCTAACAACATTAAGACGGCTTATCGACTTCTTGGGAAGAATTCTAAGAAGAAAGTAAACCTACAGATATCGGTCTTGTTTAACAAAATCTGCATATACTACTTGTAAACATGACTCTTGTATTGGTTTTATAGACCTAAAATTTATAAAACTAATTTTAGTAATAGGAAAATGTCTAAATACACCATTCAAATTTCTAGGGGCTTTTATAGTTCTTTTGAACCAATATTTCAAGGAGGTAGGGTGTCTTTAGTCTGCTCGAAATTTCATATTTTATAGACTAAAATACATCTTGGTTAGTAAGCTTGATAGACTATAGTGAAATTTTATGGTATTAATGTAGTAATTTATGATTTTTTAGTTATTCAAATGTATATATAAAAAATAAAAAAAAATGTTTCATATCCTCCATGTGCAAAATTTTTAAAGGCTTAGCAACCTACTTCAAGCAGCAACCAAGTACAAAGGTTGTAACTAGAAGAGATAATTATTTGCTTTACTTCTTTATTTACTGTTCTATGTTTTAGGAAAAATATATTTAACAACTTATTTTAAAATAGCAATAATATATATATATACATATATAACGTATAATAATTGAAATGTGACTGTATTTTACAAAATACTAGTCTAATAAAACATAGCCCAGATGAGTTACTTTGTACAGACCAAAGGTCAGTTTTATGTTATTGAATACAGTAACATGAGTGCACGTGTGCCGCATCATTGTAACTTCTGTATTGTTAGCCAGGCACGGCTGAAAGGTCAATATAATAAAAATGTATAATGTTATGAGATTTAAGCTATTTAGAATGAAAGAGACATAATTTATATTTACTTCCTTTTTATTTTTTATTTTTTTTATGGTGGTTACAAGATCAATCAAATCTACCAAACCTGTACAGAGATTCATTACTGAAAATAACAGATAGAATATAAAGTTTTTTTCCTTAAGAAACATTTGATAACTATCTGGACGGTATAAAGATTTCGTATGTGAAATTTGAAAAATGTCTGATGCATAAAAGTATTTTTAATCTTAAAATGAAAATTACTTTGCATGTTTGATAGGCAACATGCAAAAAGAAATAAAAGGCCTGAGAAAAACATTTCTTTTCAAACCTTAAGACTTAATAAAAAATATATATTTTTGTATGAAAGCATTTTAATGTTTACTGATAATGTGCTAAATTGTGTTATAATTTGCTTACTAATTTAAAAGTTATAGCATGAAAACTGTAACAAGCACAAAATGGTTAAAGGTTGGTCCTAGGGACCGAGCCCATGCTGAAAGTGTTAAGATGGTGCCATCTTTTGCCTCTATTGGAACATGATGTTTTCCCAGTTGCTTCCTTGATCTATTTATAGACATATTTTATATTTGCATTCCATTTTGACATTGTTGATTCAGCCATATTTCTTTTGCATCTTTGCATTCCATTTTGACCTGCTTATCTGATCTTTTGGTATTGTTTTGATAGTCTTCTAGTTTATATGAGGTCTAAAATGTCTTGTCATCCATATATTTTTACTGTTTGTTTTTCTTGTTTTAGGGTAATTTATTCTGTTGTTTCTGTAACATGTTTTCAGTTGTTCCCACAGAGTCGTATCTGCTAGAGAGCTGAACTTGTTCTATATAGTGATCACATATTCTGTTGTTTCTGTAACAGATGTTTTCAGTTGTTCCCACAGAGAGAGTTATATCTGCTAGAGAACTGAACTTGTTCTATATAGTGATCACATTCTTTTGTTTATGTAACAGATGTTTTCAGTTGTTCCCACAGAGAGTTATATCTGCTAGAGAATATATAGTGATCACATATTCTGTTGTTTATGTAACAGATGTTTTCAGTTGTTCCACAGAGAGTTGCATCTGTTATATCTGCTAGAGCTGAACTTGTTCTATATAGTGTGATCACATATTCTGTTATTTCTGTAACAGATGTTTTCAGTTGTTCCCACAGAGAGAGTTATATCTGCTAGAGAGCTGAACTTGTTCTATATAGTGATCACATATTTTTCTTTCATCTTGGGATCTGATTTAAATAAATGAATTTGGTTTTTTGGTTTCTGCTCTGACTTCAAAACGTTCTTCTTCTTAATCTTCATTTACAAATCACACGAACGTGGCCACTTCCACAATTTGCTTTTTGGACTGTTTTAGCATATTTAATAGTATTTCTAAGTCATTTATTGATCCAAATAAAGTCAGTTTCTTGAGCTGTCTCTCAGACCTTTCCATAATGGTCATCGTTGGTGATTTTGAAACCAGGTTTTTCCAGTCATTCAATTATGACTTCTGCACCATTCAAAGAGTTTGTCCCTTCTGTCTTTCTTTGGGGGGGGGGGGTTAAAAGCAAAAGTTTTTATAATTAAACGTTAATGAAAAATTGAAGTTTGTTTGAAATTTTCTGGCAAGCACATTTTTGCTGTCTGTGGTTGATATTGAACTCAGCATAGGAGTTGCAAATTATAATAGACAACAAATACATTAACACCATTCACCTGTCTTCACAGTTAGACAAACCAGCTCTCCTTTAGTTGTGATACTGATAATACAAGATTGGAATAGTTCATGTTGTAAATCTTTAAGCAAACCTGAGATACAAAGTTTATAGGTTTGTATTACAATTAACTTCAAAAAGTAATGCTGAAGCCATAATAAGTTGAACTGAAAATACTACATGCTTGAAGAAATACATAAAACTTGCAAAGAAAACTTCATGATGTTTACGTATTTTCATTGTTTTTTATGGTTTGTTTTCAAATTAACTATGCAATTATGATTAATTTTATGTGCATTTTGTTGAACAATACATGTACTATGAGAATAAGTTAAGTTTTTTGAATTTGTAGTTTATAAAGATAATGGAAAACGTAACATTATCAGCTATATTTATTTAATACTGTGTTAATGTAGCTGAGCATGTTAATATTCCTTTATATTGTGTTATGAGAAACAAGTTATTGTGGTGGATCATGCTTAATGACTTTTACCTAAACACAAAGTTAGTATTTATTTTATTCTAATCATTAAATTTATTTTATATAAAATTATAATTTGTGTGTATACATGGAAAATATTTATGAAAATAAACGTGTTTCATTATTAATTATGACACTTTCAACAAGTTGCAATTGACCTAGTAGGCAGATTAACACAATTATCACTATTCTCTACTGACACTCTTTGAGATTTGTGCTTGTATTAGGGTTTATTGTGGACCTTATCAACATTAACCAGAGGTTTTAATATAGAATTTGGTATATTTATTGCAGTGGGTAAACTCTTAGAAATTCATGGTGAAGGTGCCGGAAAACCTACAACTACCACCACCACAGAAGAAGGAACTGTTATAGAGAGACCAGAAGGTTATGAGCCACCTATTCAGGAGGCTGTTTAAAATGCTGGAACTTGTGAATAACATTTCAAAATAAAGAATCGTATAAGGACAATGTTTTTTGTTTCAATGTATTTTTGCTATATTACACTACATACAATTTTGATATTCCGCAGTTATTCCAAATTTTACATTTACGTGCTCCTTGTATTTCGGGCAAGATGATGTAATTCTCTCAAACATTTGAGGACCTATCAATGAAGTTTTCGTGGTCTTAATTCTTGGTCTCAGAATAAAACTATCATAGTTTAACAAAATTGACCACCATGCACAACTTACACTTTCAATTTTGTTTTGTTTCGTGTTTATGTGTGTGTGTCTTAACCCAGTATTTATTTATGGCTAAAACCTTGCTTGAAATAATTTTGAGACTAAAATAAATGGCTGTATTTTTTTTTTTTTAAAGTACATCAGTTTATCCAGTTTCACACACAAATCTGTGGTGGTTACAGCATATATGAATTCTGGATTTAGCTAAGATTATTTAATTAGATCATCTGATTTGATTTTCCTTCAAGTCCTAGCTATTGACTTGGAAACCTTGTATCACACTTTTGTACTTTGTAATTCATAGCTAGTTCTAAAGCTTAAGGTACACTGACTTTTAGACTCGTTGCTCCTGTTCCTTATAATACATAATACCAATAAGCATAAAATTTTAAATCATTTTTTAATGTGTATATTAACTATTTTCTGGGCGGCATTTTAACATAACTTTGAAAATAAAACATACCAATAACGTTTAAAATGGTGTAAAAATAGTACAGATTATTTTCGAAATTTCATGGAAATATGTTTTGCCTGTCGCTCAACGGTAAGTGTGAGGTTTCGTACCGCTAAAAACCTGGGCACAGCACAGATAACCTATTGTGTAGTTTTGCGCTTAACAACAAAGAAAAAGTAGTTCTTCAACTTGTGACGTCAATACTAGACGGACAACAGCTTTGTTGTGTGTGTATATATATATATATATATATATATATACACACGCACAGATCGAATGAGAATTTCCCATCGATCGATGCAAATCCGCTTTGAAAAATCAATATTGGGGTTAGAAGTCCCAGTAGTAAACACTGGAAGGCTGATCAATGAGCAAAGTATTTCTAAATTAGGCTCTGCTCTGCTTAATAGATCTGCGCCATATTAGAACTGTCACGTGTGTTGTGGCACTCGTTTCTAGATGAAAGTCGATGACGAAAATGCACAAGTTGAGAAATCTTTACAGAAGTTGCAAAGAAAAATTCTGCTGGTTGTTCGACAATGTAGTGACGCTTCAACTCGAAAAGCCCTCCCAGTGGCACAGCGGTATGTCTGCGGACTTAACAACGCTAGAAACCGGATTTCGAAATCTGTGGTGGGCAGAGCACAGATATCTGGTTGGGTAGCTTTGTGTTTAACTTCAAACAACAAAACAATGAACTTGAAAATGATATTGATAAATGTGGGATAGAAATATTTTTTTTTCTCGACATAATGTCCTGTAGTGGAAAATTAGCTGTTTTTTACTGTTATTAATGCATAAATATAGGAGATGCAGAATTTATGTTACGTGAAGTTATATTAAGAATGCACTAGATTTTGTTATGAAAAAAATGTCTATCCTCTGATTGTGAGCTGCGCTGTCCGTTAATCTCCAGATGTTTTCAGCCTGACCTATTTTCATCGCTGATATATGCTTTAAACAGTTACTCTTTGTGCAGTGTTTGTTTGTTTTTACCGTAAATTTATTCTAACTTCAATCCTGTGTTTCATTTATTTTACCTGAACGATACATTAAGGCTATATATTATCATTCTAAACTTTTATACCTAATATTTTAAATGGCGAACTCGGGTCGCTCGCTCCCTTTATCCCTCGGGGAAGAGATGCATAAAAAGTATTGTTTGTCCAGGTGACACTTTGTTCCTCTCCGCTGGCTTGTGAAAAATGTTTCCGGAGAAACTGGTTTAATTACAACCAAGCTTACAATCAGGAAATGATCAGTTTCAGCATGGGTTTATACGTGTTAAGTTTCAACGAGGGAAATCATTTCAGTCAACCTTTACTAAACTTTAAAAAGAAAACATTCACATGCAGAAACGATAGGAAAGTGTATTATTTAAACGTGATTTGTTACCTAACTACCATACGAAAATATATATGAATACACTTTAGAGATAAACATTAAAGTATCACAATCAGAAACTAATATAAGTGCTAAAATGTTTAGCGTTGTTTTTTGTTTTGTTTTTTCATATAAATACACTAACTTTTATTATGTAAATAATGCACGTACTTTAGTGAAAGATTGTGTTTAGTCGTTTTAAATATCTTTGATCCAACTGGACTCTACGTGTATTACATATGACAATATATTTTATCCTCAGTAAAAAATTATTCTGATTTTAAACACCGAAAGAAAAAATTTATCGCGTTAAATGACCTAAATAGTGAAATTCATTTAGGTTCGTTCACGTAGGTAGTCCATTTATCTGTTGTTGTTTTTTTTAATAGAAAAGCTTTCTAGTCTCCTAGAGAGATGACCCTGAATGGTCGGATAGGATAAATTATCTTATGTTACCTGATAGTATTCGTTGCTTCACCCCCCGCCCCCCCATCTAGCAAAGTTGCATCCTTAGTTACCAGTCTTTGCATGTTCTTCTTCTATCTGGCAACTTTTTTTGTAAAAAGGATGCTAGATGCAACCACACTTGAAACTGTCTCCTTTATCTCGCTCGTTTCTAACGTGATATGCTTATTTGTGGAAGACCCTTTGGCTTACTCGTGCAGATGGATATCCTTCCAATTCCATGTTCTCGTGGAGGTGCTAAATTGCTTATTATAGCCACCATTTGTGCTGGTTACTTTATTTGTTTTTGTAACTCTAAAAGCCCTCCCAGTGGCACAGCGGTATGTCTGCGGACTTACAACG
>NW_013665914.1:677240-686366 GCF_000517525.1 Limulus polyphemus
GCATAAATGAAAACAAACTAACACCATATATATATTAAATATTCTAGTTGGTTGTGTAAAGCATAGGTGTGTTCCGAATAATAAGGTTGCTATCCTAAAACTAATGTTGGTTACTACGAGTGTCACTTTCTTACTTGCTGTAATTTGTCGGTGTGTATTGACAAAAACACCTTAGGTTTGAAAAAAGGACTGAGTGTGCGACTTAAAGGTATGAAATTAAAATTGGTAACTACACTTATAATATTGATTAGAATTTTAGAGCAAATATTCATTCATTAGTTAGCCAGGCCGCGTTTTTGGTTCAACTTGGGGCATGATGGTGGGTAAAATAAAATACGCGTCCTAGCCAACTAATAAATGAATATTTGCTGTAAAATTCTTATTAATGCTATAAGTGTAGCTACCAATTTGGCCGCCAATTTGATTTCATTCATTTATGTCGCACGCCAAATCCCATTTTTTGGCCGCACCTTTTTTTTTACATCTAAGGTGTTTCTGGTTATATTGTTTTTAGCTCCAGAAACTTTCGTCTATGAGCTTAAGTCTTTAGAATGCAGCTCGTCTAGTGTCTGACCCAAATACATGTTCATTCCTGCTGGAGTTTGTAAAGGTTATTCTGATTTTAGGGATAAGTTCTCAAGCTCTTAACATTTACAAAGCTTAAAACTCTGAAACCGAGATTTTGTTTCCCATCTCTGTGGCAATTAGTTGTCTGGTTGCTAGTGTCAAATTTCAGTTGTCATAGTTTAACGTCTTTGCGGTTTTTGAAAGCATTGGTATATCGTATCTATGGTTAGAGACTCATTTCTTGTGTTCTAATTACTCCTGCTTTTCTGTTCTCGTATTTTATTTTTTCTATATTATTTTAGACACTTTCAAAATGAAGAAAGATTCTAGTCGAGTTTTCGGACGCAGCACTTAAGGACCTCTGTGGGATCGGACTGTTTAAACAGGTGTTGAAAAACCATCGTTCTCACACACTAGTTGCATTATGGAAAGCATGCAGAAAAAAGTAGTGTAAATAACGTAGGCTCATAATGCTCCAAAGCAGAAATTAGTTATTCAAGTACTATACCATTTTTTACAGAGATATCAGCCTCCAATGGCTCAGTAGTAAATCTAATGGCTTATAGCGCTGGGTTTCGATACCCACGTTGGGAACAACACAGATAATCAATTGTGTAGCTTTGCTTAAGTACAAACAAACAAACATTTCACTGAATATATGGATCTTAACTCAACATACAAACATATTATGTGCGGACCCAAAGCGGTTTTATTTACATACAGACCCCAGTCCACTGTTTATAAAAGTTCGGTAGTGACACAGAGCATTTTCTTTGCCATGAATACTGATTAATGTCTTTTGCATTGAGAAATTAATTCTCTCTTCATTAAAGTAATTTGGATAATTCTCCGAGTCTTCATATTTATATTTTAGTACTTTTAAATGAAAGTAAATACTGAAACATCTTTAGCTTAAAGTTAGTATATTCAAACATGCTTAAATTAAAAGACTTACTTTTAATAAATTGAGATTGGATTTGCGTATAGATTTGGTACGATCCATTTACAGTAAAATAATTATAAATCTTTTACTTGAGTCGTTACAGGCTAGTACAATATTTAATTAATGTCACATTGGCCGAAACTTTAAAGGAAAATAAAGTTTTTAAAAATATTAAGATTCACAAAGTACTTCAGTCTGTGGCTAGATCAGTCTTATTGGTAAGCTTAATGGGACACAAATCGAAAGATCTAAGATCCGAGCTGCGATATTCCAATGAACACACTTCGCACTTACAACTGTGGGGACATTATCATCATGACAATCAATCCTAATATTCAGTTAGCAGTAGCCAATTTGGCGGTAAGTGCTCTGCCTACCTATGGGCAGCGGCTGGAAAATTAAAGGTGGCTATTACTAACCCCCTGGGGGACTCCTAACTTGACTGTTTAGACTATGTGTCTCATAAGGTTTAAAATACCATACTTAAGTAACTAGGTAATGCTCAATTTAGCAGGATTAAACACTAGTTAAATACCAAACTTCGTGTACATAATATAAGACGCAATTATTGAACATTTTAAACATAATAATCTATATATATATATATATATATTAATTTATACTTTATATAGCCACAGTAAAACTGGAAAAGGGTTTGAAAAATCATATAGAAGGATCGAGTAACTTATCTAGTATTGACGTATTGTTTTGAGTTCTTTATAAAGAACTTCGGCAAAACCACTTCAATTGTGCCACAAGTATCTATGAATTAGTAATACTTGTATACATTTGTATATCGCGTAAAGGAAAACAACATATTCACTAACCACTAACATATTCCCTTCTTTAATGAGTCAAAATTAAAAGGTATGCATTAAGTTTAATAGTCTGTATACCTACAGTTTTCTTGTTATGGTAATTAAGCCTTTACATTAAGCGATAACATCTTAAATTGTTAAATACGATTTGAGACTCATTACATCGTTAAGTACGCGGAACAGAGCAATTGTAGTTTGGAAAAAAGTCATCTCTTTGACATGATGACTTAGCCGTTTTTATTTGACAACAAATATATTATATATTATTTATTATATATAATAACATACCGATCAAATTAACGTTTCGGTTTGGGACGTTTCTTACTAAATAATAAAGCTGCCAAAGTTTTTTTTAAGGTTCTGTCAACCATTTATGTATTACGTACTCTAAGTAAGAAATTTAATACAAGCATCATCCCCATAGCAATAGCCTCCTGACAGTAAATATGTTTGCAACAATATTCACATTTAAAAAAAAACTAATATATCTCCAAATTATTTTATTTCATCCCTTGTAGTATACGTTTTCTCAATGGTCGGCCGTATAACAGAAATGACTACTCCACAACTTTAAGTTAAATTATGTAAAATCTTGGACTGGACAGTCGTCTTACAACTTACTGGAATTATGTGAAAAGTCTGAATGGACAGTACCTTACAACAAACTGGATGGACATTTATAAGTTAAAAGAATTAGACTTTTTTTACCAAACGTTTTATTACCGCTTTAATAACACAAGCCGCTTTAAATTGGATACATAATTACAGAAAATTCTATAAAAACACACGTCGTGCACCTCCAGTTCTCAGCTTCACATATTTAACATATTTCCTCAGTTCCAGCCATCACGATACTGGTAGTGGTTAGATATAAACATGATTGCAAATTTTCAAGTTCCACCACATCTTGCTACCAAAAAATCTCCATGTTCACTGATGCGAAGTTTTCAATGGGATTTTATTTCCAGAATGTGCACTGTAAACTGACTCGTGGAGGTGTAATCTAGTGACACGAGAAATACGCCGAACCAATAGGAACAGCGCGAGTCTGTTTCAGCTTACCAGAAGACTGGACGTTTGTGAGAAGCACAGTTGCCAAGCAGCAGAAGGCTCAATACAAACGAATTAACCTGTCTTTTGCTGGCTTTAATCCACAAAGATTTGAGTTCAGAAACCAGTATTAATACACGTAGTAGAAAATAGGCTGCTGAAACAGAACAGAATAGAAGATAAGCCTTCTCAAGGTTCATAAATATAGCGTTTCTGAAGTCAAGTTGTCGTGTAAAGACGTTGTGTACTACCGCTTAGCAACCCGAGTAAAACTGAAGCTGACATCTTTAAGGTATTTTCTAATTTACAGTGTAAATTAATTTATTTCAGTTTCTATCATTTTTTCCATATTTGTGGTTAAAATAGATGATTGATTTTTAGTTCAGGCAATAGATTATGAGTTTTTCCCTTGTATATTTGAGCAAAATGACTATTTAAATTAAATCAGTTACTAGTTATGTTATAAATGTCTTTCTAGTTGTGTTCTTGTTAAAAATTTAATTTTTTGAACAGTATTAACTGTTGAATTCTTCAAAATCTTTACAAAATAGAACAGTTAAATTAATTGTAATTAAGCACATTCTTATTCAAAGTTCACCCATTGCATATTAATACTTTATTATATTTGTTGGCAGATAAACTTACTTAAGAAAAACCAAAAACAGAAATACCCTTTCCTCCTTATTTTCGTAGTTTTTTATTCCTGTCCAATGAGAAATTTTTTACCCTATAGATTAGAACTGTCACAGTGCCATAGAAAGGTAAGTTCTCTTACGTTATTTACCAGACTCCCCCCCCCCCCACGACTTCTTTTATGAGAGCAACATTCTTGTGAATCTTACTCTTGATTCATTGTGCGTATGTGTTATGTTTTTATGGGTTATTATAAATATTATAAATGGACTTCTTTTATGAGAGCAACATTCTTGTGAATCTTACTCTTGATTCATTGTGCGTATGTGTTATGTTTTTATGGGTTATTATAAACATAGGCTTACATGTGGTAGAACGAGTATTTATTATTCCTGCTTTGCTGTTTCTATGTTGTTTGTTAAAAGTAAACCTGAGAACATGTAGGCATGAAGATTTTTCGTTTCAAAGAAGTGAAATAATTTTCTGCAGTATTATATGTTGAAGGTTTATGTAAGACCTAAAAACTTAACTTTTTCCACCGCAGTTCCTTGTACACAGAATTGGTTTCTGAGTAATCAGTCTTCAGTGAACCATGTCTCCCATCCGGGACTTTTACCATGTTGAAATTGACAAAGTTGGGCAGGGTAAAAGAAGGTAAGATTTTATTCCTTATCTTTCTGATTTTGTGTATTTTTTAAGTATATTATAATCCTAAGCGTGGCGATTTACATGTGATCTTGAGTTACGAGCCTTTTGTGTGAATTAAATGCTGTACATTTTTTTTATGGAATATACAGGGATAAGAGAAGTATGTTTGTTTGTTTAGAATTAAGTACAAAGCTACACAATGGACTATCTGTGCTCTGCCCACCACGGGTATCGAAACCCGGTTTCTAGAGTTGTAAGTCCGCAGACATACCGCTGTGCCACTGGGGGGCAGGATAAGAGAAGAAAGATGTGTGTGTGTATAAGATCAGTTTAGTACTGAGTTTGAGTCCAGATTTATCATAGCAAACAAATAACGAGAAGTTTCTAAGTATTGTATTGATACACATTAAACGAATTTTTAAACAACTACTTTGAACCCGAAGACACGTGGAGTATATCAATATATTTATTCGCTAAGTTCCCTTTCAACTATATAATAATTAGTGTAAAAGGGTTTTGTGTAATTTTTTTGTTTTTCTGAGATGAAAATTATTATTTTCTGAAAAAGGAAGACATATATTATGTTGAAAATTAATATCTAAATCAAAATGTTCACTTGTGCAAATAGTTACAGTCTCTGGATTTTTTAATAATTCGTTTACTGCTAATTAACATGCGAAATTGAATTTCTGTTTCAGACTCTTGTTATCCTCTCAGTTGAAGTACTACTCAACACAAAGTAATTACTTCAGTCGTTCATAAGATAGTTGTGGCCATATTAGTTGTTCTGAGTGACGTACAGGGTTGTTTACCCAACGTCTCTCTAGAGTGAAAGAGTTTCTATACAAACATTGAACAACAATTATGGTGATGTAATTAATAACCAAGCGGGAACGACGTGCCAGTTTTTACAAGTTTGTAGACCACTGTGGATTTTATGATATTTTTAAGAATTTTTATTATTTGAACTACGTCTTATGCAATGCCAGCTCTGTAAATAAATGCATAATTAACCACTGAATACAAATCACATGTGTGCCTATTAAAAAACATTTAGACGGCAACAGTAATAGTTTGTTGTATTGCAGTGAAGCACTTCCGGTTATATTTCTGTTCCAAGTATTCCATACGTGTATGTGTTGTGAAGCAACTGTTGTCGCCCCTCGACGACATTAGCATTGTTATCCGTTTACATATCCTGTTTTAATAAAACAAACGAGCACAATACAAGTATACACGAAGTAACCTTAGGCTTAATTATTTCAGTTTATATGTGAAGCTGTGGCACGTTTTTATAAACAAAACTGTAATGTTAGTAATTTTATTTATCATTAGTGATTCGTTCGCTTATTTCGCTGACACTTTAAATTGTAAATTTAAACCATTAACTACATTTTACTTTATCTTCCAATCACAACAGATCATAGACGTGATATTTTCCTTTTCAAACTGATTCCATAGGCGTATAGATGAGATTTTTCGTAGTCTCAAGATACACTTGACTGAGTAAATCGATTCTATTTTGTTGCTATACAGTTCATGTTAAAGAGTTAACCTTAGTGTATAGACATTATTTGATTTTTTTAAAGTTTTTAATTGATCTCAAAGTTTGTTAAGCAAACTGTATAATATAAATTTGTCATTGTTGTCGCTAACAACAATTTTTTCATATATTTTTCCGTGGATCGCCGGCCTCATTGATGACTTCCATTAAGTCCATGGAAAGAGTGCGCATATGTATGTTTTAACTGTTAAATATCAACTTATGGATGGTTTTGTGTGAATTATTTAACTCCTGGTTGCGTGCAACCTAGAAATGAAATGTCTGTTACTAAAATGCCAGAATCTGTAAATCGATCACTGTGACTAAAGCACCTTCACTCAAACCAGTATTAATCTTGTGAGTAAAATAATAAACTATGCTAACCACTGTGATTAACATGTTAAACATTATGTTAACTATTAAGGCTAAAATAGTAGACTTTACTAAACACTGTGATCAATATGTTAAGGACTATGACTAAAATAGTAGACTATGCTAATAATGTGATTAACATGTTAAATACTATGTTAACCATTGTGACTAAATAATAGACTATGCTAACCACTGTGGTTAATATGTTAGAAATTATATTAACCACTGTGTTTAACATGCTAAAACTATGTTAACCATTGTGACTAAAATAGTAGACTATGTTAACCATTGTGACTAAAATAGTAGAATATGCTAACAACTCTGTTTAACATGTTAGAGACTATGTTAACCATTGTGACTAAATACTAGACTATGCTAACCACTGTGGTTAACATGTTAGAAATTATGTTAACCACTGTGTTTAACATGCTAAAACTATGTTAACCATTATGACTAAAATAGTAGACTATGTTAACTATTGTTACTAAATTAGTATATTATGTTTACTACTGTGATTAGCATGTTAGAATCTATATTAACCACTGTACCTAAAATAGTAGACTATGTTAAACATTGTGACTAAAATAATAGACTATGCCAATGGTTCCCAACATTTTCACTACCAAGGACCTCTTTTATTATTATTTTTTCCCCACGGACCCCATGTTTTTGGGAGATTCCATCTACCCAACAAACTGTTTTTATTAACTAATAATTAACTCGTTTTCACATTTGTTCCACTGTCAAATAAAACACATATAACCGAGTGTGCAATTAAAAAAACAGAAGTATTAAAAAAATCTACTTGTTCAGTGAGATGGTATTACCTTCGCTGGCCCCCAGGGGTCCCTGGTTGGGAACCACTGGACTATGCTAACCACTGTGATTAACATGTTAGCCAGTGACTAAAATAGTCGATTATGCTAACCATTGTGACTAAACTATTTGACTATGTTAACCACTGTTATTAACGTGTTAGAAATTATGTTAGCCATTGTGACTAAATTATTAGACTATCTAACCACTGTGATTAACGTGTTATAGAGTATATTGAACACTGTGATTAAAAGAGTCAACTATGTTCACCATTGTGACTAAAATAGTATACTGTTTTAATCACTGTGATTGACATATTAGAAAATCTGTAATCGACGGTGACTAAAATGTCAAAGTGTATATATCGATCATTGTGACTAAAATATCGGACAATGGTAGAGACTATATTACCCACTGTAAAATGGTAGAAACTGTATTGTCCACTGTAACATGGTAGAGACTATATTACACACTGTAAAGTGGTAGAGACTATATTACCCACTGTAAAATGGTAGAGACTATATTAGCTACTGTAAAATAGTAGAGACTATATTACATACTGTAAAATGGTAAGAGACTATATTACCTACTGTAAAATGGTAGAGACTATATTACACACTGTAAAATGGTAGAGACTATATTGCCCACTGTAAAATGGTAGAGACTATATTGCCCACTGTAAAATGGTAGAGACTATTACCCACTGTAAAATGGTAGAGACTATATTACCTACTGTAAAATGGTAGAGTCTATATTACCCACTGTAAAATGGTAGATACTATATTACCCACTGTAAGTAAAATGCTAGACAAAACTAACTACTTTGACGATAAAATCAATCACTAGTCAGATTATATTAACAACAATCACAATAATTATCAGAAACTAAAATACCGGAGACTATTAATTAATGTGAGTTAATTGTCAGCTTGCGACTAAAATGCTAGGCCTCTGTTAATTACTCTAGCTAATTCAATATACTATCTAATAATTAGCACTTATTAAATGTTAGAGACTCTGTTAAATACGGAAATTAGATATCATGAAGTGAAGTAATCATCCCTACATCAGTTTTTGCACCACAGTGGTTTTCGTGGCGTGTATTTGTGATTATAGCGTGAATTCTACCAAAATCTTAAATATGAACAGAGAGATATGTACTCTATTTCGATTGCGTTGTTAGGGATGAGCTGGATTTTATTTGAAGAACATAAAATATTATATTATATATATAGAGAGAGAGAGAGTCTGAGATGTGGTTCGGGTTATCGTCGTTACTGAGCTGGCTTTGATGCAGCCCAAACTCTAGCACCCATATTTTACTGAAAAAGATCGATTTTCGCGGTAATCACAACTCCTAGAAAGTGTTTAGTGATAAATGTAAATTATATACATACATTATATGTATTTTTAGAAACTACACCGAATTCCATACAATAACGAAAGAAAAAAGTTAATTTTGGCATATATTACATCTATAATAATAATAATACTCAGTTTTTGTTTGCCCTCAAAATGCTCGCGCAACTTACTATCTAAATGAGCATGGACGCTTACTTAACGGATGTAAACAAAAGGCGGATGTAAATATACTTTGGTAGATATTTTGTACAACAACATATTAAAAGCTTATTAAAGTTTTTTTTTTAAAAAAAAAGGTCTAAAATTAGGTCGTAGAATAACATTACAAGTTTATTTATTGTTAGTATTACGTACGATAAAGTTTAATCCTAACT
>NW_013665914.1:687300-690321 GCF_000517525.1 Limulus polyphemus
TTACACAAGTTACAGTGTTAATTGAGCTCTTTATCGAATATAAGTCGTACTTAATAACGGCTTTTCTAATGTTAGGCCTAAGACAAGTGGACATACATATTTTGTATCAGAAGTACTGTTGCAATAAAGATATTCTACTAGTTATACTTAATAAATAATCAAGCACTATCCTACTTGTTGAAGGTTGTTGTGCCAAATTACGTCATCAAATACAATTATTTTAAAATAAAACTTTCCAGTATATTCATTGATGGCGGTGTATGTGACTTGATAAAAACAGATTCCCTAATTTTACATTTATCCACATTGTTGTTTTACCTCCTCCAGTGTGTCTACTTTAAGAAACGAAGTTCATGTACAATTAAGGAACTTTTTGCCATAATTTTTGTCCCCTCTGAATTTTTAAGTTTATCCCATTTTACCAGGGGCAAGTATTCTTCCAAATAAGTGTCCAAAAGGTACAGGAACATTTTGAAAATTCGGGAAAATTTTTGTATAATGGAAAAGGGCAAAAACTGGGAAGGAAAGGGAAAAGAAACAAAAACGCAAAGCAATTAAAATGCAAAGAGAAAGGGGAAAGGAAATCCGATATTGGCTTTCTGGTTTCGCCACTGAAATCTCACAACTATAGCGCTGTTGTCAACCGGTCAGACACGGTAAAAAATTGGGGAACAATTTTAAGAGTTGTGATTAATAATACGGGAAAAATCTGCGATTTTTCTGGAAGAACATTTAACCCTGTACATATCAAATGTTTATTAGTTTGTTTGTTTTTCAAAACTTAACTATTTTTTAAGTCTTGATGTGACCTTACTTATTGTACATGTTCCGGTTTTTGAATAATTTTGAAAGATATGTTAATTTTTCCATTATTCAAATTTTGCTTGAAGTGTTTTGTTTTGACAAGATTGAGAGTGGTAGCATGTATCGTCCAATGACACCCATTTCATCCAACATTTTCACCAACCAGTTAGATATTAAGATTTTTAATTATGTCTGGACATTGGTATGTTAATGATGCTATTCTTTCCTTTCAGAAATTCTAGAATTTTTTTCATTTTCTAGATTTTTTTTTACTAGAGAGGAAGAAAACAAGAAAAAACTATTTCCGAAACTTTATTGTAAAACGAAGCAATAACTCGCTTGAAATTAATATTTATAGACAATTTAAACAACTACACTAATCTAAATGTAAAATGAAAAATTGAATAACCTAGCACCCTAGTTCAAACTTCCTTTAAAACTTGTAGCTTCACAAAAAAGCTTAAGACACAAAATTAAACACAAAAATATTGCTTTGATTGAATGTAATGGTTCTCTCTGTAATGTTCTAATTTTTCTACGTCTCTTCAAGATCCTGTTTACCGTCACATTCCTATTCTCCCTAGTTATCTTAGCACGGTAGAATAGGAATGTGACGGTAAACAGGATCTTGAAGTTTGTGCTAAGATAACTAGGTAGAATAGGAATGTGACGGTAAACAAGATCTTGAAGTTTTAGTTATCTTAGCACAAACTTCAAGATCCTGTTTAGTGTCACATTCCTATTCTCCCTAGTTATCTTAGCACAAACTTCAAGATCCTGTTTACCGTCACATTCCTATTCTACCTAGTTATCTTAGCACAAACTTCAAGATCCTGTTTAGTGTCACATTCCTATTCTCCCTAGTTATCTTAACACAGACTTCAAGATCCTGTTTACCGTCACATTCCTATTCCTTCTAGTTATCTTAGCACAAACTTCAAGATCCTGTTTAGTGTCACATTTCTATTCTCCCTAGTTATCTTAGCACAAACTTCAAGATCCTGTTTAGTGTCACATTCCTTTTCTTCCAAGTTATCTCAGCACAAACTTTTAAAAATTC
Source organism: Limulus polyphemus (assembly GCF_000517525.1). Classification (NCBI taxonomy): domain Eukaryota; kingdom Metazoa; phylum Arthropoda; class Merostomata; order Xiphosura; family Limulidae; genus Limulus; species Limulus polyphemus. The sequence goes on from NW_013665914.1 coordinate 689,165, forward strand.
GCATTATATAAAATTAGGAATGTATTTTACTTCTAAATGTAAACCAATAAGCAATGTTAGCATTGCATGCAATTTTATATCAAAATTCTGGTGAATTTTACATTAGAAAGACTGTTAGAAGTCGTTTTACTAGAATTAAAAACACTAAATCATTCATCTTCACATTGTTATTTAACACCGCATTAACACTAGTCATAACCAAAATATGTTTATTTTAGGCAAATAGATTATGTAAATAGGTGTATATTTAACAATATCTTTCTACAGACAAAAAAAAATTATTAATCACGAGAAAAAAAATCGAACTGGGAATACATGAGAATACTCACCAAAGTAGTAGTCTCAAAAACTTTTACGTCATGTTTCTTCATTAACTTCGTAAGGTTTCTTTTGCTGTTCTGAATTTGTGAGATCCTCAGTAAATGTCGAATGGATTACAATCGCCGACAGAATTATCTCGTCTCGCCGTTAGAGGTCGGTTTATATATGTGTCGTAGGTTGGAAGAGGAATCGTCATATTTACGATAATTCCTATGTACAGGATTCAGCATATAATTGTTAGGGGAAAGAGCTATTATTTCAACCAGAAAATAACTTGTATGTTATTATTATATGTATGTTATTAGTTGTTACAAACTTTCATTGAAACGTTATCAACCAACAAACTTTACACACACAAAATTCTCTGTTAATATAGAAAGTGTACTTAAGATAAGTACGTAGAGAACAACTATTTACTGGGTCGAAAATTTTAACTTTATTCTTAGTTTCATCTTGCCGAGGTTTTAAAGATCAACTGTGGGTTTATAGTCACAACATTCATAATCAGAGCGTCTCCTAACATTTCTCCTTTGTTATGTATCAGAATTTTGAATAGTCCGAAGCCAAGTTAAATAATTTAAATTTAGTAGTTAAATTGTACTTTGAATCCAGCATTCAAATAAATGCCGATATATAGTCAGTTTATAATATTTGCCAACAAGATTGATACACATAGTTTTCTTTTCTTAACATAAATACGTTTTGATATATACACAACAATACAATTTACAATAACAATTATTACAAATAGTTATTAGTTATTACAAACAATGATTCATAAACAAAAGTTTCATAAACTTACAAACAATATAAAGTTTTCTTTTTAGTCTGGAACT
>NW_013665914.1:691242-697718 GCF_000517525.1 Limulus polyphemus
AGTAGACACTCTTCGGTGCGTCGCGTTAGTTATATTTATAGCCGTGGGAAAGTTTTCTAGAAAATTCAGTCTTACGTAACAATACCGATTAAAGCGTTTACGTACACGCATATACTTTGCTTCTACTCTTGAGAATCTTCTACAACTTTGGAGAATAGGCAGGAGTTTCTCAATACAGTATAAGCGATGTATGTTTCTAAATATAAACTTAATCTAAACAACGTTCATATTAAAATAAATATATAACAACTAATTCGTTACACCTTCAAAAGCATCACTACAAAGTATTTATTATATATGCTTATATGTAGAACGTTTTATCACACTTTGAATCATAAACATTTAAATACTCAAGCTTAAACTTTGGCTGAAAAATAATATGAAACCTACAAAACAGAAACACAGGTATAATTACTATAGGTCTATTATATAAATAAAATCTACGAATATTTGGGTACTTACATATGAACAGAAAAGCTTATAAATAGTGGAAGGTGATAGGTTAAAGAATTTCCCTGTTCTCTACGAATGTCTCTGATATAAATTTAACCTGTTAAGCCCCCCTCCCCAGTGGCACAGCGGCATGTCTGTGGACTTACAACGCTAGAAACCGGGTTTCAATATCCAGGGTGGGCACAGCACAGATAACCCATTGCGTAACTTTGTGCTTAATTACAAACAAACAAATTTAACCTAATAATTACACTGATACTTTAGAAAGAATATACGTTTTTTATTGATGTGTTATTTTTTTCTGGAATCCTAAATTCTTAAGTAGTTTAAGGCTAAGTCTGTTTAACTTAATTTGCACTATTCTTTAAACATATTGTCTTAGTAAATACATTTTATATGTAACCTAATTTCACTAAACATTTTAAAAGTTGAAGAGAAGTTAGCCTTCAAAAGAAGATTAAAAAATTCTTATGGCAATTACAGTAAATAAAGTTTTTGCGCTATGAATGTTTCGTTTCGTTCGTGAGGCCTGTGTGTGTACTTATTGTACACATTGCACGCATCAAGGTCTCAATATTGTATATTAAATTTTTTTCTTACTGACGTTTTACTAATTGTATGAATCACGTGACAATATTCAGAATGTAGTTTCCAAGAGGTAACTGCTTGATGACTTTCTTTTATATTTATTCATATGTTTATTTTTTGTTCAATTATACTGACATTAGAAAGTATAAATGGGTAAAGATACACTTAAAGAAACTCATTCAAAGTATTCGTATTTCGTTCTTTCATCTAAACAAACAATGAATTCGTTTTGTTTTGTATTCTCTGTCCCTTGTGTGTAAAGACGCTGTTGTATTCATAGTCAATGTTAATTCAAATTAAATGCATTGTTGATTTTACTATGAAACTTTGTGCTCAGGGACAGCTCCTTTTATTTAGGTAAAATTGTTTCGCGTGATGTTTTATATGCAAATTATGTAGCATAAGTTGATACCAACCGCTTAAGTCTTCTACGTAATGGTAGTCATAAATGCAATTCTTATTGTGCGAGTATCTGCTTATCAGAATCTTAAATGCAGTGTTCACAGAATACTCAAAAAACGTTTTATTAGTTTTTGTTGTTGTTTTGATAATGCATGCATCACAAAGGATGCGTCTCATTAAGGGCATAAAATGATCCGCCGCATCACTAAAACAATAATAAGGGATGGAAATATAGCTTTAACGGCTGCAGTTAATCTTAAAATAATATCTGCCATAACAAAATATGAAAGTAATGTTGCATATGCTATATTGGTGGTTATAAGTTTCAACGCTGTTCCTCAATAATATGAGTTGATTCCGGATTTGGAATGGTCTCCTGAAGAATACCGAGTTGACACACTTGCGGATAATGTTTATGATAAGACATAAATTCCAATATTTCCAAAATTTGTAAAATTGGAGACACACTGTGTGCAACACTCAGTGCACCCCAGTTGGGCGGGGTAGACTGCTTTACTCATAAAGGGTTCAATAGCACTAGTGACCTGGATTAGTGCCATTTTCAGCAGCATTTGCATCAAGACAGGGCTTTCTCGACTTTACATGTTACAGGGTTAGTCGGCATTTGTCAACTCAAACAGATGTCTCAGAATTGTATCTCAAATAGTGGAAGATACGATCTGCTCCATTATGAGTGTGCAATAACCCACTTGGGATGAAATTCCCATAACTTAACCATAGATCTCCTCCCTACGAATCTTTTATGGCAAACATCAGCTGATCACCCAATATGTCACTGGAAGCATCATCATTTGGTCTCCCCGATTTGTGACTGGTATTACCAGTTTCGCTCAACGGCAAGGACATGTTACATATGTTTTGTGATAGGTAATCGTCCACTCTTACCATTCCACAAACCTCTCCCCCCTTCTAACACCAAATGAGCAATATGTACTTGATACAGTTGAACTGGGCAGTTAACCAACTGTTTATATTTTCTAATCTAGCTATTCAAAATTAGGAACGGCCATGCGCAGATAATCCTGTTGTAGCTTTGCACAAAATTCGGAAAAGAGCAAACAAAAGCAGATTTTCAGTGGTTTTGTAATCATGGGAAGCAAGTATATAGAGAGTTGAGAACGTTATATTAAAATAATTCTGAATATGAAAAACACGTAACAACCACAGCTAATATAGACTCGCGCTTGAACTAAATGTTTCTTAACTATTCTGATCGGTATTTTAAAACTCCCAAGACATAGATATCCTTTGTACTTAATGACTTTGGAAAACAAAGAAATGTGGATCAACTTGGGGTACCAGAACCATCCAGAAAGAGATCTGCAGTAATTCGTACCCTAGCCGTAGTAACTAAAATGCGGTTCCTTGTAACAGTAAAAAATTCACGAAAACAAGGCCGTCTAGATGTTCCAGGCAACTGTATACAACATAATAAAGAAGGATCTCTGTCTAGAAACGAAGCCAATAGGGTATGGGTTCACTAGTTCTTGGGCTTCTATTGTCTGATCGAGTAGTAGGATTTAACCATCACTCTGCTAAGTGCACCCACGACCTTAAAGTGTGGAGCACGTTTTCGTGTCATCAAATATTTGCTTATAAGTATAATAAAATAATATGTAGTTGTATTTTCAGTTGTACACTGTTTACTTGCATAAGTTTACAATGTAGTTATTAAAGGTAAGTTTATACACACACACACACATACACACACACATATATACATGATCAGTTTAGTTTTTCTTTAATATGGCAGAGATAAAATTTGTAGATTTTGTAAGCCTTGAAATGGAGAGCAAGGTTTAAACAAAAAAAGCCGCACAATGAACTTCTTGTGCTATGCACATAGGAAAGATCGAACCTGAATGTAAGCGTTAAGCACCCTAAAGCTTACCGTTGAGCCACATGGGGCACAGACAGAGAGAGAATAATGTTACGTATTCTATTACGCATTAACTGTTATTTTACCTATAAAAGAACACTGGATATGATTTAAGAGCATGTGTGTTTTTCCATATACTCATATTCATAAGAATGTAAAAAACCACTGACCACTTCATTTAAAGCATATACACATGGCTTATCGACCATTATGCGCTGATTTGTATTGCTAAATGAAATATTCTAAACCTACATATTTCATATGTATTTATCAAGACATAATCTAGATAGGAGAGCAGTGAGATTAGTTGTTGACCGTTAACAGAGGAGAGAATAATTTGTGAATAACGAATATTAGCAAAATTCTTTGAGAAAATAATATCTTTCTACGGATGATCCAGAACAGTTGAGGTGATTTTTTATTCCAGTCCAATTCAACTTGTACTTATAGTGAGTTGTTTTGAAATAAGTTCTTAAGTTTTATACCATGATGTTTTTTATTTTCCTGAGCTTTATACTAAACATTTCCTAGTTTATTTATCCTAATAATGTTGAAATTATATTCTTATATACTATAATGTCAAAGTTTGCATAGATTTCATACCATAAATGTCCCATTTTTCTTGAGTTATATACTACATATATGTTCCATTTTTTTAAGTTTGAGTTTTATACTATTCATGTCCCAGTTTTCTTAAGGTTGAGTTTTATACTATAAATGATCCAGTTTACGGTTGACTGTTATACTATGTATGTTCCATTTTTTTAAGTTTGAGTTTTATATTATCCGTGTCCCTGTTTTCTTAAGGTTGAGTTTTATATTATGAATGCTCCAGTTTACGGTTGACTGTTATACTATGAATGTTCCAGTTTTATTAAGGTTGACTGTTATACTATGAATGCTTCAGATTACTTAAGGTTGACTGTTATACTATGAATTTTTCAATTCACTTAAGGTTGACTGCTATACTATGAATGTTACAGTTTACTTAAGGTTGACTGTTATACTATGAATGTTCCAGTTTTATTAAGGTTGACTGTTATACTATGAATGTTACAGTTTACTAAAGGTTGACTGTTATACTATGAATGTTGCAGTTTACTTAAGGTTGACTATTTTACTATGAATGTTACAGTTTACTTAAGGTTGACTGTTATACTATGAATGTTACAGTTTACTTAAGGTTGATTGTTATACTATGAATGTTCTAGTTCACTTAAGGTTGACTGTTATACTATGAATGTTACAGTTTCATTAAGGTTGACTATTTTACTATGTATGTTCCAGTTTACTTAAGGTTGAGTTTTATACTATGAATGTTCCAGTTTTATTAAGGTTGACTGTTATACTATGAATGTTCCAGTTTACTTAAGGTTGACTGTTATACTATGAATGTTCCAGTTTTATTAAGGTTAACTGTTATACTATGAATGTTACAGTTTACTAAAGGTTGACTGTTATACTATGAATGTTACAGTTTACTTAAGGTTGACTACTTTACTATGAATGTTACAGTTTTATTAAGGTTGACTGTTATACTATGAATGTTACAGTTTACTTAAGGTTGATTGTTATACTATGAATTTTTCAATTCACTTAAGGTTGACTGCTATACTATGAATGTTACAGTTTACTTAAGGTTGACTGTTATACTATGAATGTTCCAGTTTTATTAAGGTTGACTGTTATACTATGAATGTTACAGTTTACTAAAGGTTGACTGTTATACTATGAATGTTGCAGTTTACTTTAGGTTGACTCTTTTACTATGAATGTTACAGTTTTATTAAGGTTGACTGTTATACTATGAATGTTACAGTTTACTTAAGGTTGATTGTTATACTATGAATGTTCCAGTTTACGGTTGACTGCTATACTATGAATGTTCTAGTTTACGGTTGACTGTTATACTATGAATGTTCCAGTTTACTTAATGTTGACTGTTATATTATGGATGTTTCAGTTTACTTAAGGTTGACTGTTATACTATGAATGTTCCAGTTTTATTAAGGTTGACTATTTTACTATGTATGTTCCAGTTTACTTAAGGTTGACTGTTATATTATGAATGTTCCAGTTTTATTAAGGTTAACTGTTATACTATGACTGTTCTAGTTCATATAAGGTTGACTGTTATACTATGAATGTTACAGTTTACTTAATGTTGACTGTTATATTATGGATGTTTCAGTTTACTTAAGGTTGACTGTTATACTATGAATGTTCCAGTTTTATTAAGGTCGACTATTTTACTATGTATGTTCCAGTTTACTTAAGGTTGAGTTTTATACTATGAATGTTCCAGTTTTATTAAGGTTGACTGTTATACTATGAATGTTTCAGATTACTTAAGGCTGAATGTTATACTATGAATGTTCCAGTTTTATTAAGGTTGACTGTTATACTATGAATGTTACAGATTACTTAAGGATGACTGTTATACTATGAATGTTCCAGTTTTATTAAGGTTGACTGTTATACTATGAATGTTCCAGTTTTATTAAAGTTGACTGTTATACTATGAATGTTACAGTTTACTTAAGGTTGACTATTTTTACTATGAATGTTACAGTTTCCTTAAGGTTGATTGTTATACTATGAATTTTTCAATTCACTTAAGGTTGACTGCTATACTATGAATGTTACAGTTTACTTAAGGTTGACTGTTATACTATGAATGTTACAGTTTTATTAAGGTTAACTGTTATACTATGACTGTTCTAGTTCATTAAGGTTGACTGTTATACTATCTATGTTACAGTTTACTAAAGGTTGACTATTTTACTATGTATGTTCCAGTTTATTAAGGTTGACTGTTATACTGTGAATGTTACAGTTCACTTAAGGTTGACTGTTATACTATGAATGTTACAGTTTTATTAAGGTTGACTATTTTACCATGTATGTTCCAGTTTTATTAAGGTTGACTGTTATACTAAATTTTTTCAGATTACTTAAGGTTGACTGTTATACTATGAATGTTTCAGAATACTTAAGGTTGACTGTTATACTATGAATGTTCCAGTTTTATAAGGTTAACTGTTATACTATGAATGTTACAGTTTTATTAAGGTTGACTGTTATACTATGAATGTTACAGTTTACTTAAGGTTTGATTGTTATACTATGAATT
>NW_013665914.1:698682-707037 GCF_000517525.1 Limulus polyphemus
ATACTTAAGGTTGACTGTTATACTATGAATGTTTCAGAATACTTAAGGTTGACTGTTATACTATGAATGTTCCAGTTTTATTAAGGTTGACTGTTATATTATGAATGTTACAGTTTACTAAAGGTTGACTGTTATACTATGAATGTTCCAGTTTTATTAAGGTTGACTATTTTACTATGAATGTTACAGTTTTATTAAGGTTGACTGTTATACTATGAATGTTACAGTTTACTTAAGGTTGATTGTTATACTATGAATTTTTCAATTCACTTAAGGTTGACTGTTATATTATGAATGTTCCAGTTTACTTAAGGTTGACTGTTATACTATGAATGTTCCAGTTTTATTAAGGTTGACTGTTATATTATGAATGTTCCAGTTTACTTAAGGTTGACTGTTATATTATGAATGTTCCAGTTTTATTAAGGTTGACTGTTATGCTATGAATATTCTAGTTCACTTAAGGTTGACTGTTATACTATGAATGTTACACTTTACTTAAGGTTAGCTGTTCTGCTATGAATGTTCCAGTTTTATATAGCCTTCCACTCGACAGAACGTGTATTGAAAACAGTTGCATTGTCAGGTCAACTCATTTGAGCAGCTGAAATTATGAATATCGGCAGTACAAAATGTTATTGTAGGCCTTTATTTGAATGGTATAAATAATGTAATACACAGTTTCTTTCATATATTTATTAAAATCATGTTGATCATTAATGTATGTTTAGTATCCTTTAAGTTTCGGAGCTCTTTCCTATTTAATAGAATATTCCTTGGTACTTTAATTGATAGCAAGAATATTCTGAATTGATTATTGAAAGTTTATTTGCTAATTCCCATTATTAATTGATAGTGATAACTTTATGAAACGTTTATTAAAAATGTATTGCTAATTACCGTGGTTAATTGACAGTAAGACCATTATGAAATGCTTATTCAAGGCTTATTGCCCCCAGTGGCTCAGCGATAAGTCTGTGGACTTATAACGCTAAATATAAATTTTCGATACCCGTGATGGGTGTAGCTTTACCCTTAACAACAAACAAACCAAGCTTATTGGTAGTATCTATGGCGTGTAAATGTCTCCTATATTCTTCTGTAGCACTAACGCTAGATGTCAGTATGTTGTGAGTGGAGTGATGTCTCTAATATACATTTTTCTGGAAAAAGGGGCGCTTTTAATTCAAATACCAGCTGTGTTAGACATTTGAGGTATTCTTTTTAATGTAATTGTAATCGTTCACCGTTCGTTTATCCAGCTTTCATGCATGCTCAAATCGATTGGATGATTTGAATAAAAACTAGTCAGTCGTAGCGAATGCTTAAAAACAAAAAATAATAGAATAGCGAAGTATCGTTAGTATATTTTCATATCTTCTCCAATAATAATTGCAATTATTTTGGAAAGTGTGAGGCGTTTTTCTTTATGTTACCCTTTTTTGTTGCCTATTATGCCCTGTTAATGTTACAGATATATCGTCATCACCATAAAGCATGTGTTTTCTTACCCTAATGAAAATGTATCGGGCGTGGCCTTGTGATTAGCGTGCCGAACTCTGAATCCAAGAGTCCTAGGTTCGTGTCCCATTGCCATCCCTTTAGTCTTTAAGCTGAAAATTATGAACACCTAGGGCAAATAACCCTTGTGTAGCGATGCGTGAATATCCGAAACAAACAAACGAGTTTGCAACACTGACTTTGTATCCTTCAAACAGCAATAATATAATCTCAATGTTAAAATTCTCTAGTATAGTATATATAAACATATATATGTGGTTATCGTAAACTAAAGAGCTTTAATCGTGCGTTTAGACTTGTGTCATGTGTGATAATACAAATACTAGAATGAATAATCTACAGGGTGTCACAGAAGTCTGGACCCATAAGGAAAATAGTTATATTATTAAAGTTAAACAAACACATTTCTAATGTCAGTTGTACATGTTTAAAGAAAGAAAATATTGTGATGGCACAGTATACCAATAATTGATATGTGTATGGCCATTAATGGCATGCAGTTTGAATGATAAATAACTTAAGAATAAATTGTGTATTTTTCCTTATGGGTGCAGATTTCTGGGACACCCTGTATTTATCACAAAGGTACCATTTTAATTTCATAAGATTTGGACACCCTGTGTATATCACAAAGGTACCATTTTAATCTCATAAGATACATGATATAACTGCTGTATGTTAAATGTAATGCGAAGAAATTTATTAGGTTTGTTGAATTTTCTTCTTCTTGGAAACCTGTTTTTCCAGTTGGTTTGTTGCAATATTGTAAAAACGGGATCTTTGAGACAAGCAATGAGTGTTCTTACTTTTTTTAATCATTTGCAAATAATTGAATAAACGAGTTAAATAAATAGAAAAATAATAATAAACAGCTAAAAAGTAGAATCAGGCTATTGTCAACTGATACGAGTTACGTTAAGAACTAGTAAAACATCTACACGTAGAATCTGGTCCTTGTTAATTGTTACGAGTTATGTTAACCACCAGTAAAACATCTACACGTAGAATCAGATCCTTATTAACTGTTACGAGTAACGTTAACCACTAGTACAACATATACACATAGAGTCTGGTCCTTGTTAACTGTTACGAGTTATGTTAACCACTAGCAAAACATCTACACGTTGAATCTGATCATTCTTAACTGTCACGAGTTATGTTAACCACCAGTAAAACATCTGCTCATAGAATCAGATTCTTATTAACTGTTACGACCAGTCACGTTAACTACTAACTAAACATTTACACGTAGAATGAAGTCTTTGTTAACTGGTACGACCAGTCATGCTAACTACTAACGAAATATCTACACGTAGAACCCAATATGACCACCATCATATGAAAATGTTGTTCGATTTGCTTTCAGACTCTTTTCATATATATGCGTCTGTTATCATCTGGTTACAAGGTGAATCTTATCTATAGAAATAATATTTCACATGTTTTCGATCTACTCGGCGAGTTTTTGGACACTACCGCAAGAGCCTGTTTTATGCCTTGCTGTGAGAGGGCACATGGCCTAAAGGCTAGTAAGTTTGTTTCTACAGATGTTAACACTCACTGATAAGTCGTCTACTTGTGGAAAGTCCGTTGTGTAACTTAGCACTTGATAACAAAACAAACAGCTATAACCTGTGACTTATTACATTTATCACAATAGTAAACAGTTAAGTCATAGAAGAAATTAAAGTTTAAGTCCTAAATGGTGGTATTGAATTGGTCGACCTTCTTGAATGTCTTGGAAAGGGCTGTTATTATTTGAATTGTCTTCCTAGCTAACACGTGCACATTCTAAATAAGAAATGATCAGAGGATTGCTGCAATAATTTTCCTACATTAAAATAGCTTCTTAATTTTGGTCAGTAATGTACTCAGTCTTACACTGTCTTTTACTTTTTGTACCGTCGTTTTATTATTATGCCATTAAAACCTACTTTTCTTGAAGGGTCACCAAACCTTCAGGGAGACCAACTAGCAACATATTTGACTTAACAAATGACCAAGATAGGCTGAAATCTCCTGCTGCTAAGAACTATATACCGACCAGCATTTTTGGATCTGATTGTATCTCCAGTAAGTGTCACACCCCTCGACGCAGACGTTCTGATGACACACAGTATAAGCTCTTTGGAAGTGATGTAACAGACACAACACCGAGGAAAGTTTTGGACAGAATGAAATCAAATGTATTTATGGAAGCTGGACCAGTCACTAAGCCTTACAGTGCTAAGAAATATGGTGAGTCATATAATATGTATCTTCTGAACAGTAGATTGACATCTTAAACCAAATATATATTATTTAAAAAAAGGATCTTAGACTAGGATATCCATGAGTATTTTATTTACCAAAAGTAAACATTTTTTTTCTTATTTCAAAATTATTGGCTATTCTCCTGGCTTTTTGCCAAAATTTCAAGTTAGTTATACTCTTGTATTTCTGCAAAATTTGTACACTATTCAGTTATTTTCTTTCACACGAGTAAATGTTTTATGACTTTGGACACTTGTCGCAAGTTTAGCTTCTTCATGTTATTTTTTTAATGAAAGAAAAATAATACTCCATTCAGTCACGAATTTTCTTAATGAAAATTTAAAAAAAAACACTCTTTGGTCACAATATCAGAGTATTTGTAATAAAGTAATCTTATTTAAGGGTAAAAACATCTTTATTACTATTATATCTACTAGTATATTCAAAGCGAACCAATTAACGGAAACAAATAAGTGTAATGTGAGTATTTTGAATATACATATACGCTTAAAGCCTCTGTGACGGAAGGGGATACATCATTTTGTTGTTCGTGTATGCTTCTACATACGTATTAGTCATGTAATAAATAATGGTGAAAGAAATATGACTTAATATCAGTGTGATGTTACATGAAACGTGAATTTTTAAGAGGAGGTTAAGCTTTTTTTAATTTTGGATGACCAGGACATTTGTCTTTTTTTTATACATATTGTAGGCCCTGTTCATCGTAACCCTATCACTGGAGAAGTGTATGATGTGTCAATGAAACAAAATAGCCAAATAAACGCATATGTAAATGGAACAGGTATGGCTTTAAAACTTGATTTTAGCATATGTTAAAAAATAAATATAAATGGGTTCACAAATGCAGGCAACAGAAGTTTTGTAGTTGGCAACAAGTAATAATTTCAATTAATTTTGGTTCTATTGGTTTCTGGTAAGATTCTGTTATATGGAATATTGTTTATTTACAGAATATTTTGTCTAATCTTATTCAGATTTCGTGTTTATTTAAATAGATATATTGCCAGAAGAGTTAATAATTTCTATTTAAAACATGTCTGAACATTTTTCTAGAGAGTTATTTGTGCAAAATCAATTTTGTATAATTTCAAACGTGTATTTTTTTTTATTTCTGTAAGATACAGCAATTTAGAAGTAAGTCAAAAGGTTTGTGTCGCATTCTGTAGGCTTCTTTTGTTTCTGGTTGAAGTTTTATTCCAACTAAGTTTGTGTGACAATAAGTCTGTAAAAAAGAAATTATCTTGAATTTTAGAAATTAAGTTTCAATTTAGTTTTTCTTTCGTTTAGACAGTTTCCATCTAGCTATTGGTGTTTTCCACAAATAAAAGTTTAAAATTTTTAGTAATATAATAATGAAAATAATCCGAACTCTCGAAGGCATAAGTAAATAACTTCTTTATTTTATAGGGAATATAGGTGTTAAGGATCTGTTAACTTAAAGATAAGTATATTACTATTTTATTTTGAATATTTACGGTTTTGCCGCTTCGCATTTTGTATTTATTTAGGAGGACTTAAAAATTTGTAGTTCGATCTAAACTCTTGTCCTCAAGCGCATGTGGACAGAATGCAGATAGCCCATTGCGTAGCTTTGCTCTAAGAAAACAACAAAACGATCTGAATTCAGATTTAGTCTTAGCAATGTTTACAACATTTTTTTTTCTTTTCATGAATCCTAGAAATATTCACCACGCGACTGCCTTGGAAGATGTTCTGTTTGCTGCTCGACTATCTTAGAACATATTGTGTTCACCATGCTAGTGTCTTAAAACGTATTCTGTTCACCACACGATTATCTTTGAACATACTCTGTTCACTACAAGACTGTCTTGGAATATATTCATATGATATGTAAGCGTTTGAGAAACGGGGGGGGGGCTTCTAACTGCGTAGTGATATTTATATAGATATCTGTATTGACGTTCCCCGGTAAATTTATGTATTGAAAACGCTAAAATCCGATTCCCCTCGGTGGACAGAACGCGAATAGCCTGATGCACTGTTTTCCAAGTATTAAATAGAGGAGCCCCCCTAACTCAGTGAAGTTTCCGTTGCAGCTCGGCATGGCCAGATGGCTGGGGATCTCGACTCGTAATCTGAGGGTTACGGATTCGAATCCCCGTCACACCAAACATGCTCGCCCTTTCAGCCGTGGGGGCGTTACAATGTGACGGTCATTCCCACTATTTGTTGGTAACAGAGTAGCCCAAGAATTGGCGGTGGGTAGTGATGACTAGTTTTCCTTCCCTCTAGTCTTACACTGCTAAATTAGGGACGGCTAGCGCAGATAGCCTTGTGTAGCTTTGCGCGAAATTTATAACAAACAGATAAGTTTCCGTTGCGCCCCTTTCACATTAAAATAACTTTCTCTAGCGATAATAGCAAAATAAACATTTTCTTTACTTGTTTTTAATAATCTTTTCATATGAGAAATGCTTATAAAGAGTGAGTGAATACGAGAGCAAAAACAAAAAAAAACGTTTCCAAAGCCAAGTGATAGTTTTGTAAGGTTATCGTTGTCTCCAATTCTTCTGTTTCCTCCGTCGTTATTTTTGGGCTCTCTTACCACACTCCCGCGCCCCACAGTTTGAAAAATACTGGCCTAATGTGTTTAGTTTTTCGCAAAAAAAGGAAATGGACAAATATTGTATTTTCTCATGTTATTATAAATGTCGGATGCGTTCTGACAAAAAAAAATAAGGAAATACAGTATCTTTAGAGAAAAAGGAAAAAAAATATTTTTGCTAAAAATTTATAAATGGAAATATTCTGTTTATCAAGATATATACATATGTATATTCTACATATAGAGCTGCACACAACTTGAAATTGCACTGTACTACCTGTAAAATGAGTATTGTCAATCCCAGTAACTTCATGATAACTGTTTTATCGAGTCAGTATATATATTTGCGGCCCGACATGGCCAGGTGGTTAGGACGCTCGACTCCCAATCCGAGGGGCGCGGGTTCGAATCCCCGTCACACCAAACATGCTCTCCCTTTCAGCCGTGGGGACGTTATAATGTGACGGCCAATCCCACTATTCGTTGGTAAAAAAAATTAGCTCAAGAGTTGGCGGTGGGTGGTGATGACTAGCTGCATTCCCTCTAGTCTTACACTGCTAAATTAGGGACGGCTAGAGCAGATAGCTTTGCGCGAAATTCAAAAAACAAACAAACAGTATATATTTACGAAGCACAATGAAAAAGTAATACCAAATTTACATATAAGTTGCCATACATTTTCTACCGAGCAGAACAAGAGATCCAAATATTTACTCTACAGATCAGAACCAAATAATCTGCAGACCAGTTTTTATTATTATAATGCTGACAGCTCTTCCAAAATATAAATAAGAATCTGAAGGATCTTTCAGATTCTCCTTAAACGTATTTTCCACAGTTCTTATAATAAAACTAGAAAACATAAAATTATTTGCTCCTCTGGTGTCAAAAACCGAAAATTATATTTTATAGACTTTACTTGCCTCGTTTGAAGACCTACAGTGGTCTTATCATCGTATAAAAAACACACAATGAAACCAAATGTATTTGTTTGTTGTTACGCTCAAAGTCACACAAGAGTATTTTATGCAATTCTCACCGCGGATTTCTTAACCCGATTTTTAGCATTATCAGCTCTCAGACAAATCGTTGAGTTACCAGGGAGCACCCCAATATGTTCGTGCATTTCGGATATTTGCATAATAAAAGCATAATAGCTGCCTGCGCTAGCTATCCCTAATTTTGAGCTGTTACCCAACTCTTGAAACTCAGTTTTTTTTCCCAAAATAGAATATTAGTAGCAAACAAAAATATTGAAGAACGCACAGCAAGATATAGAATATTTGTTTGACGAGGACTCTCTGTGCTAGTAATCCCTAATTATGAAATGATAGAATAGAGTGAAAGCATCTAGCAAACACCACTCACGGGAAACTCTTGGGCTATTCTTGTCAGATCGGATAATAGAATTTGACCGTCGCTCTTATAACGCACCTACAGCCTAAAGTGTAGAGCGTATATTTTTTGTTTCTAGTAGCTCTACATTTAACACGCTAACCACTGGGCTGCACTCTGTTCGCAACCTAAGGAAACATTCTGAGTATTATCGAGATATTTACGTGTGACCTGTACAGTTCCTAAACAGCTCAATATCACTTTAACACATATGTCTATAAACGAGTTTAAAATCTTATAAGTTAAACTAGCCGTTGCACTGTAGCAGTCTGTTCTTATTAAATTCAAAATGTGGTTTAATTTAATACATAAAAGAAAAAATAAATTATAATTTCATTTTTAGAATAATTTGCAAATATATGTATGTGCTCATAAATGTATTTCTGACATTTTATAATGTTGTTGTTTTTTTTCTTCCAATAAGTAAATTTAGTATTTATAATACTACCACTAGTGGTTATTGTACCAACAGTCTTTTCTTCCAACAAAAGTGTATTGTTTCAACTACAGGAGACTTTGTTTTGTTACTAAGCACAGAGCTAAACAATAAGTTTGCTGTGTTCTGCCCATTGCGGGATATCAAAATCCGATTTTTT
>NW_013665914.1:708053-709406 GCF_000517525.1 Limulus polyphemus
AAAATATAGCATCATTTCTGGCATGTACATAAAATATAGCATAATTTCTGGCATGCTGTGTTTTAGTACTTTCATTTATCATGGAAATGATAGCGTAAAATTCACGGGTTTTAAATATATTTCTTTAATTTTTATTATTATATGATTTGAAAAGTTTTATTCGTCAACTGTATCAAGTACTATTCTTAATCAATAATTTAGAACAATCCCCATAGGCAGCATAGTGAGGCGATCTAGCCAATGAATGCCCGCTTATCGTTATATTCATTAAATGTTTAATATAATGTTTTATTTTTTATTTTTATTTTTTGTAAAATAACTAATTTTTAATTCATCTCTGAGTAGTTGGAACAAGATAAGGGCTATAACCTAATAAAAGGGTATGATTGGACAATTTAAAAAAAGCAATCGATTAACTCCTCATATTTGTTAATTCAGAGTTATTTTTTAAATTAATGTTTATTGCAAATCTCTTGTTTAAAATGTAATAATATATACCAAATCCCCCTAAATTATATCAGAAATACTCTAAAGCTTTGTTTCTACTTCAGTATATTCCTCTTTCCGATTTATAACTCTCTAGGTAATAATTACTAACAGCATTCAAGTCCACCAAAGTATTTATATCAAACTTGTAAATATGCAACTTACAAAGTAGTGTTCATCAACAAAGTATGTAACAAATAAGACAACTTGAATCTTTGAGTTAACAGTAGGAACAGCAGTTAACTGTGGCAAATGTTACGTCGAACATCAACAAACCTATTCTGCTAAACTTATATATAAATAATTACATTGATTGCAATAAAATCGGCATTTGGAAATTTGTAAGAAATAACGTAACATCAGTGATACGATTTTAATGCTAAACAACCAACTGGTTCGAGTTAAGCTACTATGAAAGTTTTGCAGGATCACAACATGTCGCTGACTTACATGTACCAGTAACTTAAAGATGAAACTCGAAATGTGTTCTGAGAGTTTTACTGTATAAATAAGATCGAGGAATCTGCGTGTTGATGGAATTGAACAATTTGAAAGGCTAAATTATTTTCACTAAATATATTTTAAATTCTCGAAATGAAAAAAATTAACATTTTTCTTCGTATACTGTTAGTAAAATTGCTATGAATGTACATACGCCATGATTGTAAATTAAATCCATATCACGGTTATTCACGACCTTTAGCTCTTAGAAAAGCATTTCATCTCAAAGTAGGATAACAAGTCTTGTAAATCTCTAAGAAAGACTCGGAGTGAACTATTCTACAATTATAGTATTTTGGCACTTGTGTATAAAGTTAAAATCATAAATAATATTCAACGTTAAACTAGTTCACAATTAAAAACATT
>NW_013665914.1:710345-710933 GCF_000517525.1 Limulus polyphemus
TATAACTTTACCAATACACTCAACTTCAACAATCGCGCTAAACAAACGCTGTAACGTCTCTCGTGCTCTCTAACTGCAGTTCAATTACTCACTGTCTATATACACATCACACATTACACTAATCCCCCGCATCACGTTTTCCCCTCTTATATATATCCGCCTACACCATCTAGCAAACACTAGAGCACTCGCCAAAGTACATGATAGTTCTAGAAACGCTGCGTCACAGCAGTCATGTGACTCGATGACGCAACAGATACATAATAGCAATACCAGTTTAAGAAAGCAATGAGTATAATAAGATTATGTACTGAAAATACATTCAGGCTATGTTCAAAACTTTCATCATGGTTTTATTTTTTTTTTTGTTACAAAATATGAGCTTGAATTGTTGCACCTTTTGTATATATTCTCAGTTTCAAACTTTAAGAACCAACAGTAATCTCCCATTATCGCAGGATTCCATCGTCTTTCATATCGTTGTTCCGTTGTAGAAATATCTTGGTGGAAGCATTCACCATGCTCATCGCTCATTGCACCTAGATCATGTAAAAAGAAGTGTTACGTCTCCAGTCGTTAGTTGATTTT
>NW_013665915.1:0-42006 GCF_000517525.1 Limulus polyphemus
CGTGCATACAGTAACAATATGAGGTGTAAACATGTTCAACAAGTGTACATACTAACAACATGAGATGTAAACGTGATAAACAAGTGTACATACTAACAACATGAGGTGTAAACATGCTCAACACGTGCATACAGTAACAATATGAGGTGTAAACATGTTCAACAAGTGTACATACTAACAACATGAGGTGTAAACATGCTCAACACGTGCACACAGTAACAATGTGAAGTGTAAATATAACCAACAATTGTACATAGTAAAAACATAGAGTGTAAACATGACCAACAAGTGCACATAGTAAAAACATGGAGTGTGAACATGACCAACAAGTGCACATAGTAAAAACATAGCATGTAAGCATGATCAACGAGTGTACATACTAACAACACGAAGTGTAAACATGACCAACAAATGCACATAGTGTAAACATGATCAACAAATGTACATAGTAACAACGTGAGGTGTAAACATGCTCAACACATGCACACAGTAACAACATAAAGTGTAAACATACTCAACACGTGCACACGGTAACAACATGAGGTGCAAACATGATCAACACGTACACATAGTAAAAACATAGAGTGTAAACATGATCAAAAAGTGTACATAGTAACAACTTGAAGTGTAAACATGATCAACAAGTGTACATAGTAACAACTTGAAGTGTAAACATGATCAACAAGTGTACACTGTAACAGTACTGTATGAAGTGTAAACGTGATCAACAAACATAACAAATATCAAAAACATTTGATTATCTGTTATGGAAAACTTTCATTAATGTAATTAAGCATTTTAAAAATCAGTAAAAAACGATTGTTATGACGCTACATTCAAAAGCTTGTTTTAACGTTCTTCTCTACTGTTAATTTATATATCATGTAACGTTTCTAATGTCTTAACGCGAAAGTCTGGTTTTAATAACTGACCTTAAAGCTACTTTGATATTTATCGTAACTATTCACGACCTGGTGGTGGAAATCTGATGATGTTCTTTAAACTTGTGTTTATTTTCACTTTATAGCTTAAATCAAAAACCAGTTGATTACTGAAGGATTGATCTGCTTCTAGAGTTTTTGGATATTTTAATTTTAAAGTTGTCATTTAGTGAATTCATGGAGTTTAATTGAACCTCGACAGTAAGAAAGACTTACGTATAATACAAATTTTTAATGTTTTTCTAAATAAATATTTATATAAACTTTATAAAACGTACAAAATTACTTCACCAAAAGGACTTTGTAACTAGTTTTGACAACGGAAAGGACTTACAGAGTAACAGCATTGACTTAGAAATTTAATTTTGTACAGTTCAGCCGTTCAAAGCACATTTCTGTGTAAAGCTAGGGTCTGTTTGCTAAGTAGATTATCTTCCAGTATTCCACTTTTCTTTGCATGTTATGTTTGTTTTATGTACCATGAAGTACTGTGGCAACAAAAAGTTTCTAAAACGATGATATATTTACTTAACTCTGTTCGATTCTTGCATTCATAATGTGTTTGTAGGTGATGGTTCTATAGAGGATTAGGTGTTTGACAACACGAGCATAATGGATTTTACTTGTACCAACCTAGAAACAACGATTGCGTGCCTGAGGAAGAGAGAGAGTATATTAATAAGATTGACACAATGTGCAAAAAGACTAAAACGTTATTAAAGCTAAACATCTATTTGCGAATATAAATTGTTCTGCACAGGCTACAAACTAGTTTGATAAACGAGAGTTAAGTTACATAAAGTTTGATTGTTTATAAAACATTGCATGTTGAAGAGTCACATCTGTGGAAGAAGATAGTTTCATTAAACTTGAGAACATCTTTGGACAGCAGGGAGTTTCATTATACTTGCGAACATCTGCGGACAGTAGGGAGTTTCATTATACTTGCGAACATCTGCGGACAGTAGGCAGTTTCATTAAACATGCGAACATCTGTGGACAGCAGGCAGTTTCATTAAACATGCGAACATCTGTGGACAGCAGGGAGTTTCATTAAACATGCGAACATCTGCGGACAGCAGGGAGTTTCATTAAACATGCGAACATCTGTGGACAGCAGGCAGTTTCATTAAACTTGCGAACATCTGTGGACAGCAGGCAGTTTCATTAAACATTCGAACATCTGTGGACAGCAGGGAGTTTCATTACACTTGAAATCACCTGTAGAAAGAAAGAAGTTTGATAAATATTATAAATCTCTCAATAGAAGCGAGTTACAGTAAACATGATAACATATTATATCAGCAAAGAACTGAGATAAATTGATTATACTCATGACAATATAAAGTGTGACGTACATTGTATCAATAAAACGGATTTAGACAACGTATTCCAGCCACTAATAGGTCAAACCCCTCTGTGAGTTTATATAGTAATCAGATTGTATACTACTGCTTATAGTATAAGAAGGTCCGCAGCTGCCACAGTCTGTTGGAGTTAAGATTGCATAAGAACGTGGAATGGTTATTGAATGTGGTATTAGTATTGGAAGACCAATGGTGCTAATTGGTAATATTGGCCTTATCACCCTAAAAAAACATTTTGAAACGTGTTGGGAAATAAAGTCGAATATTCATATTAAATATTTCATTTAGGACTTTAATGAGAACGAATGCAAGGCATCTTAAACGTCAAAATTGGAAGACATTATCATGTGTAGCGATCAGACCTGCAAATTATTACTTGCTTTTGGTAAACAGATCAGTATGTCGTATCAATCGGGAAAAATGGAGTGTTTCTTTGTTAGATACTCGTAGTAGCTAAATAAACCATGAATGATTTGTCGTTTTTAGACCTTTTTTCAATAAGTTATGTACTTTTTTACACTGATGAGACTCTATGGAGAAAATCCATACCCATCTAAGCATGATAATGCACGTGTTGTACTGCATACTGTACCCAGCAGTGGTTTGAGACAAATAACATCCTGAATCTACAGTGGCCAACGCCGACACCCAACCTAAATCCAACAGAATCGCTCTTAGATATTATGGAACGCTGCTCAAAGAACAGAAGAAAGAGATTTGATGAAGCTTTGCTACTAGCGTGATGGTCTATTCCACCAGATGTGCACCAACAGATTGTGCTTAATTACGATTAGCACTAACCATCAACCTAGTTCCTATCAACATAGGGCGTCAGTGTAAACTAAAAGATTAATTTTATTAATCTAACTCGTAATTACGTTTATTCAAATAATTATTTTCTTTCACGATTGCTTCTATAGCTTACCAAACTGAGATTTTGGGTTCACATGGTGATCACTTTTAGTGAAATGTTATTTTGTAAAATTTCTTCAATAATACTTCCCTTTCTGTTTATTTAAAGTTTTGTCGAACCACTGCCATAAACAGATTTTTACCTAACTTACTTCAACTTCATGCTTTCGAGAAACGTTATTCGGATGAATTTAATTTCTAGTGACGACAGATGTTATTTAGCTTATTTCAGTTTCCTGAAGTCGAAGAGTGTTATCCAGTTTGATTGAACTATCTATTGCCTAGCAGAAGATCAATTCAGTTCAACTCCTTGGTGTCGAGTACTGTTATTCAATTTAGTTCAACTCCGTGCTGTAAAGATTTTATTCCTCTCAATCCAATTTCTCGAAACCAAGAGATCTTTTGTAGCTTAGTCATACTTTCTGTTGATGAAAGGCGATATTCAGTCTGATCCAGCTCAAGCTTTGGAGTAAACCGATAATGACTCCAGATAGCTGAGTTAAATGGATGTTAGATTTAGCACAAATAATCTCGCGTAATTTGATAAAACCTACTTTAAAGCATTGCTTTGGGACAATATTGTATGATGTTTACTAAGCAGAAGAAAGTGTAAATGCAGAGCTCCAGAATGTGTATCGAAATAAGTTAACATTAAATTAAGTTAACTTTTCAATCATATAGAATTCGATGGAATGGATTACTACTGGTTGACAAGAAAGAGTGGAACAGAAATAAACCACGCTATGATCGACATCAAGAACTTAGATTAAATTGAAAATATGTAATCACAGAAATCAAGACTATATTATAGTATGAATTATGTGTTACAAAACTAATTACTTGTCATCAGTTTTGTAAAAGAGTGGAACAGAAATAAACCACGCTATGATCGACATCAAGAACTTAGATTAAATTGAAAATATGTAATCGCAGAAATCAAGACTATATTATAGTATGAATTATGTGTTACGAAACTAATTACTTGCCATCAGTTTTGTAAAAGTGTTTTTAAAATATATTACAACTACACTGGACTCTAGTAATATAAGTGTTTTATTACGACAGCTTTTAAGACTGCAAACTAAATGGTGTTTGAAATAGATGAAAGCTTCTTTCGTGTCCTGCTGTCTCAAATGACCAACGTTTTATTTCCAAAATAAATTATTAAACTCCAAGTCCTGTCAAGTTGTATTTTCAAAAGTCTAATCTAGTAAGTTATATACGACAGCTGAACTATCTTATTGTGTTACTTTCCCTCATGACATTTATCACAATGATGGTATAAAGTCTGTTTACGTAAGTTGAAAAAGTGATGGTTCAGTAAAATGATAAAGGATCGTCAACAGCTACAGGCTTCAACCTAAACAAAAACTATATATGTGTGTCATAGAATATATGGTTTTTATTTTTCACATAATATTAACTGTCATGTTCATGGTGTATCGATATAAAGGGATAAATGTACTTTTGGACAGACAGACAAAAACCTCCCGTCTCTGCGAATAAGTCTACCTCAAAATAATGAGAAGGTTGAATTACAGATTCGCCAATTTATATGAATGATAATATTTAGTTTACGTAAGAAATAAAAACATATGATTGGTGTTAAAACTAAATAAATAATATAGTGCTACTGATCCTTACCATAATTGTGATTTGTAAATAACTTAAATAAAATTGACATAGTTACAATTCACTTAAATAATAATCCCTGTAGACTCCCACTGGAGCATAAGGCCCCAACAACACCTCGCCGACGGAAGTTGTTGTTGCAGTAATTTTTTAGCAGGTGTTTTTTACGGGGCGGAGTTGCTAGCCCCGCGCCGAATCCTCCTCCTGGACTTGGGACCAGGCAATAGTGGTACGAACCCGGTACTTATGGATTAGAAATCCAACGCGCTATCCACTGCGCTATAGGGACACTACAATTCACTTACTTAATCTATTTCACATCACAACTGTTGCTTTTCTTGCAGTTGCTGGTATGAATAACGCCTCGACCACTACTTGATGAACCTTGGTATTGGGCGAAAGCACTCGTCGACATTGAATATGGTAGATATAGTATGGGTGACATGTTATTTCACATTCTTCTTGGTTATTATGTTAGAAGTTAAAATAAAAGCATGTCTTAAAATAATTATACAATCAGATAGACTGAGTGATTGTGAAAATATCCTGTTTACTAACACTTCAGACACAACCTTCATGTGAATTTCTTTTCTTTTCAACATAGGGCTAACTCGATATCAATGTAACAGGTTGAAAATGATGAAACGGTGCTTCCTGAACATAGCCCGAAGAAAGAGACAATGGTGAGAAAAGACACTGCACGCAGCAAGGAAGATTAAAAGAAATGCTGAGAAAAAAATAAAGATTTAAGGAAGAAAAATAAAGAAGAGGTTTACAATTGGTAAGCAGAGAAGAAAGTAAAACAGTAAAAAACAGAAGAAGCTAAAACAGTAGAAAGAGAGGGGGTTGGATAAGAAAAAAAGATGACACAAAATGAAGAAAGTGTTTAGAAAAGCAGGAAATACACTAAGTGAGAAGTTAACTAATTATAACGAATTGTGTATATTAAATTTCCGAAGTACATATTGTAGTAATTTCTACATTTTACTTAAGAGTTGGATTTCGTAATTCTACTTTCGCCAAACATTTTTTTTCGATGAAAAGATTGTGAACTGTTTAACGTATGCTCATCAAAATCGTGCCTGCATGCATCATAGGTCAGATCGCGTTAGTCTAAAAATATGTCACTTTTGCATTAACCTCTCTGTGCGTTAATCATAGATAAAAGCACAAATGGTCTCAGCTGGGTTTCTAAATTACACTAAATAAAAGTGGCCCTAAAATATTATTCCGCTAAAACGAAAAGTGTATTCAAGTCTTTGGGAAAATACTTAATTCCATCAACTCGACTTAATAGAAAAGTTAATTAATTTTTATTCAACTCTCTAATATCTGCATAATAAAAATATCCAATAGTTATGCAGAGTTGTTGTTCATCTTTCATTACAAAATAGGGATACCAATTTTTTTCAAGGAGTAGATTTAATCATGCAGTAGTCAAAGATTTATTCAACATTATTTTACTTTTTAATTTCAGAATCCGTATGATTGATCTGCTTTATTCAGTTACTAAAATCTTCGTTGGTGTAATGTCACTGTAATGCTATCAATTAAGATTCTAGTTATTAATAACTGAAATGTATTATAAATCTTATTTTTATTTTTAGCACTTCTGTCATGTATTTTAATGTTCTGCATTATCTGTGTAAACTTACAGTCAAGAAGTAAGTGCAATATTTTCTGTTTTTAATTCTGTTTTTTGTTTCTTTTATTAATAGAAAAGTAAATTGTTTAAACTTAAAATTCGTTTTCATGTTAATTAAAGCAACAAATCAAAAAGCTTTAGTTTCTTTACGAATCCGGTAGGGGCGCTAGCAAACACGTGCTCATCATGTAGTTTATCGTGTTACACCAAACAGGAGACTAATGTGACTTCCGTCTCTGACTCTGCTTTAAAATATTTGTGTGATTTCTTTTTTATTTAAAAAACTATAATACTTATACATGTGGTCATTATATGTGTTTTAAAATTTAGTATTAATGATTCTATCTTTTATTAATATTTTAGGTTTTACCGAAAAACTACTAAGAAGGACAAAGCCTGTGATAAAATTTAAATAGATTTGTAATTCTATAAGAATTGATTTAAAATAATATGACATATTTATATCAAATATGTAAAACTGTTTTAAAAACACAATTACTGTGACTTTTTAACAATGCAATACGAATAAAACAGGAACTTGTTATAAAATGTAACGATTATTTGAAAACTCCTGGAACACGTTGCTCAAATAAATCCGTCCATTCATCCAACTATCTGTCTGTCTATAATAGTAAGCAGAAATCTCTGGTACAATTGCTTTGTACACTTGTTGTTAGAACCAACCAACCTTATCAAAGATAGAAAGTCATTCCTTAATTCCGGTTTATGGTAGTCTACTGTAGTCCAGTACTTCAAATTTAGGATAAAATCTCCCAGCTTTTATGGCTATGCCGAGATTCGTGTATATGAGTGCAGTGAAGCTACAGTTATAGAATTCTAATCCCCCTATTGAATCTCAAATCAGTGGTGCTTATGAGTTTCCAGTACTTCTTATTTTACGATAAACTTTGTTTCAGTCCTCGTGTAAGTGAGTTCAGCCATGAGTTACTACATTTACATCGTTTCGTAATTACCGATTTCTGGTGTTTCAAACATCTTATCTTTCATACTTTTATTGATTTTTGTACTACAGACGTAAGAAATCTTGAGTTATTGGTTAGTTGTTCTTAGATAACGGCTTTATGTGATGTTCTCCTGTACTGGAAAACTCGTGACAAGTATTATTCGTTGATTGTACTAAGAATGTACAGAGTGCTTTTCCTATGTACGTCGACAATCAGGAGCTCTAGTACAGTGTGTTCTGTATGATTATTCAATCTACAATGCCTCCAGGTACACAGAAATGTAGAATTCAAAAAGAAAAAACTTTATAACTTCTTATAATCTTGCATGTGAAACAACTTTCGTACATTTAGATAAAACTTAATATCGAACTCTGAAATGTGATATTTTATGTACTTTTTTTTTTTTGCAGTGCTATCTGCACGGGGTTGAGAACCTATAACTTTCATAACAAACATTCTTGACAATAAACGTTTTTTAAACACAAACGCTTGTAGACAGAATATAGGTTTGTTACTACACTTGGTCACTTTTTTCAAGAAAAGCAAATTTGGCTCCATAAAGTGGCATCATATACTATCATCCTAGCTGGGATGATGTAGCTCCAAACCTAGGAATTTGTTTTGGTCATAATATGAGTTACGTTGTTTAGTTTGAGTTTGTATAATGCTTATTTGTAAAAAATAAACGTTAATGGACTCTGATTCTTTGAACTAACTGACGCTGTACAGCTAAAGAAATTATAGTTGGAGGTGAATAACAGAAATTTAGTTTCACTTTCTAATGGGATTTCAAGGCAACTGGGCAACATATCAAGTTACGGACCACACTGAATAACGTTGTTTGAAGTCCGTTAATGGTCGTAATATACAGAGGGTTGATTCCATTATATTAAAAAGACTTTAGATCCTCACCACATCGTTGTATTCCGTCGCCACGCGTCCGGTCATGTTCTATCTGACTACCGTGAATCTGGCCAATAACGCTGTAGAATAGTTTCCTTTGCAAAATGTTTCATCATAAGGCCATCATGTCCAAAGCACCACATTGTTTCCAGATGGCTTTCCATAATTTTTCTAGTAATCTAGGAGACGGTTTTCCACCTTCTGTTTAAATATAGGTGTTTCATCCGACGACTTAACTGATATGTCTTCGTGTGAATTAGCATGAATAAACGTTATATTCTCCAGCTGCTTGAATTATGCAGTGGTTGAACAAAAGGTGTGACCAGAAGTCTTATTTTGGTGAAATTATACACAGTTGACCTCGTTTCCAGGCGGCGATCCATCTTGGTTATGTTACGTACAGTTGCCTTGGGCACGTGAACGGATTTTGCTATTGACCTTAAAGTTCTTGGATACTTCCTTGTTACAAGACGCCCAACTTTGCTTACCACAATTAGGAATTTGTTACAGGCCTCTCTGTGGATGGTCCTGGTGCTACAAGTTGATCTATATTCTTTTGTTTTCCAATGCCAAAAATAAAAGGATACTCCTGTCTTGGAAATTCTAAATCTCCGATCTGAACACATCTTTATAATCTTAAAGAGTGAATATTTTGCGTCGGAAAGGATTATTACATACCCTTACCAAATGCGATGCATTTTAGGTGGCATCACATTACCAACGAAATTCCAAATAGTGTCAAAATGTAGTTCTGATACATATCGTTCCACCTTGGCTTTATATTGACTTTGTCACGTGACGTGCTGATTTGCATATAAAAATATTTTTCATGTACTGTACTCAACATTGTAGACTTTGTTGTTTGATGTGAGCTTGTGTATACAAATATAGGAGTCACGAACAATGAGCAATTGCAGTTAAATGGAAATATTGCATTAGTTAAATACATCAGAGTAATTGCAGTTAAATGGAAATATTTCACTAGTAAAATCCATCAGAGTAATTGCAGTTAAATGGAAATATTTCATTAGTAAAATCCATCAGAGTAATTGCAGTTAAATGGAAATATTTCATCAGTACAATACATTAGAGCAATTGCAGTTAAATGGAAATATTGCATTAGTAAAATATATCAGTAAAAATAATAAAAAAGAAAACTAAATAAGTTATATAGTACATTACTTTTTTGTATTACAGAGCAGTACATCTTATTGTTATGCAACCATAAGACTATACAGTTATGATTATGAAATATGGTAGTTAAGTCATATAGCAGCCATTTGACCTTCACAATGTCCATATAACCTTAATACTAGTTTTATCGAAACTTTGAGCAGGCCTAGCCATGAGTGCGTGTTCTGTCGGTCTCTTTTTCGTGTAAGGTTTCGTTCTCGAATATCCCAGCATACTTAACTGTAGATGTTGTTTTGTTGGCAAAGGATTTGAATTTCTCCAAGCATCAAAATGATTGGATTGTGTATTCAGCTCCAGCTTTGCTATTGACGGTTGACGCCCATTTTGGCCTCCTTGTTTTGGTTACCTTTTCTAAGCAGTGGTTTTTGAGCAGCTACATCCATTGAGATAATTTCATGCTAATATGTACCAAACTGTTCTGGAGGTAACATTCACACTTGTACATACGTACAATTATATCTACTTTATTAACCTTGAATGGCCAAAATTTTGATTTCTACACGTTTTTCATCTGCCATTATTCTTCTAGGAACCAAGAGTGTATCACCACACTACTACTGAGAATAGTATGTCTCTACATTACGTTTACAGGTATTATGTCGATGTGGCACTTATGCGATTGGTTGGATGGCAGCCAGTCATAGTGTCAACTATCAACACGTAACTGTACTCTGGTGAAGTGGGAATACATTAGTGGGAGGAGCATTACTATAATATTTGCAACTTATACCAATTTATATCACCCTTTCCATAGTAATTTTAATAATAATATATATATATATATATATATATTATAGTTTTTAAATCAATTTTCACTGGGGCTTAAAGTTTTATTTAGACAAAACTCCTATTATAAATTTGAAAAATCAATCAAAAACGTTTACTAAGACTTCAGTTTCTTACCACCAGAAAACATATTAGATTTATAAATCATCAAGTTTTAATTTCTTATAACTTGAAATTTCTTAGTAACTTATTAAATGCATCAAAATTCCATAAACGGACATAAAACAGTTATCAAAATCAAACGGCAGGTGGTTAGGACGCTTGACTCGCAATCTGAGGGTCGCGGGTTCGAGTCCTAGTCCCACCAAACCTGCTCGCCCTTTCAGCTGTGGAGGCGTTATAATGTGACGGTCAGTTTCACTATTCATTGCTAAAAGAGTAGCCCAAGAGTTGACGGTGGGTGGTGATGACTAGCTGCATTCCTTCGAGTTTTTCACTACTAAATTAGGAACGGCTACCGCAGATAGCCCTAGTGTAGCTTTGCGAGAAAATTCAAAGCAAACCATTCAGTTACCTACGCTATTTGTCTCTTATATTTAAGCAGTTTATGAAAGCAGCTTATGAGCGTTTGTACTACAATTTCTGCCTTCTAAAACCCTCATTCAATTTCATTTTTAAATATACGTAAATGCATGCACATTGATGTAATAATACTATGTTACCAGCTTTTAATACTTCTAATAGTTCGTATATAACGTGTCTTTGTATCCTTATCTCCATCTACTGGTACTTTTAACATTATTAAAGATTTTATTGCTTCATCTCATGCTCAGCAGTTGTTTTATCTGTAGCAACCTATGTAGCAAATATAGATACAATAACAACGTGTTACAAAATAAAATACATGTGATGCAAAACTAACAACCTTTTACACCAAACATAACTTTATTGATGTAATGTAGTTGCATGGGTGGGAGAAGTGGCTGTGATGTTGGTAAAGCTACTTCTGTGTCATTCGTAGTGCAGTGGTGGTGCTTTAGACATTTAACTTTTTAACTATATTAATATATATGTAGAAACCGACTTTAAACAGCTTGTTAACTGAAACAGTTTTCCTGAGGTTACATCCTTTTTGTTCGAACTTACAGAATAGCAGTGTTAAGTGATACACATTTACTTTGTAAAGTACTCAGTCTGGTAACGCTATTACAAATTTAATGAAAATAACATTGGTGCACTTTATAATGCATCTTGTGTTACATTTAATCGATTCAGCTATTTTCTAACTAAAGTTTTGGTGCAGTGGAATTATACAAGGACCTTGATAAACTATTACAACTGGTTATCAAATCCATGTGCGAAAACGTATGAAGGAATTCTGTATTATAGCTTCCTCAAGTCTAATATGTGTCTAACGAAGCGTATACGAACAACGACAACAGCGGAAACATCGTTGGCTTTATGTATATCAAAACAAACATATATATTCCATACTAAAACACGGAAAAAATTTATAAAATAACTAATTAAACTAACGCTCTAAAGATTAAATAATGATGGCATTGTAAAAATGTCTATATGATTATAAGTGAATTAACAATTTCACAGCATTTGTAAGCTAGATGTATCACTTGTTTATTCTTGAATATACTGGCAATTTAATGTTGTTTGGAAGTAGCATCGTTTGGCCAGACGTGACCTA
Organism: Limulus polyphemus; assembly: GCF_000517525.1. Classification (NCBI taxonomy): domain Eukaryota; kingdom Metazoa; phylum Arthropoda; class Merostomata; order Xiphosura; family Limulidae; genus Limulus; species Limulus polyphemus. Next base: position 11,988 of record NW_013665915.1, read on the forward strand.
ATAGTTAGCGAGTCCGAACTATAAATTCGAGGATGCAACAGTTATATATATATTTGTATTTCCGGGCGAAATTCTGAAACAAATAAGCAGGTAACATTGTTTGCGGTACAACGCACGTTAAATAGCCTCTCCTCTTCACAACTACACGACACAGTTCTCGATGATACTTTTCTCATTATTAAATTAAAACGACATCTTTTTCTGAGAGTATTTGATTAAAACACGAAGTTGGTGAAGCATGCCCAAGATGACCGCTGCTTGGTCGTTCGACAAGAATAGTAATGATATGGTTTTTTGTTTCAATGTCACACCTGGCTGATAAACTAATTAGTGGAACAGTTATTGATCGAGCTACGAAGGCTGAAGACCACGCCGGCTGAACGAAAGGAATAAACGGATTATGAACTGTATTAGATGTTTGTGCTGGCTGTGTCTCGGGAATAAAAACGAAACGATACATACATCCTCTTTTTATTAAACAGTTATGTTCAGGAGAACAAAAAGTATAAAAACACGTTATTACTATGACTTAAACGTCATAGTCTTATACGTCTAAGTAATTACATTACTACACTACGTGGTCATTTTATCTACCAGATGATAGCAGAGGAGTTTGTCCTACGGTTCATATCAATGTTAGAAGGTAGGTTAATAATGTTACAGTGTTAAATATTGGGTTAAAACCAGTAATATAAATATAATATAGTTAATGACATGTATAACATAATGAGGATACTGCCAACTAAACTTTAAAAACACTTCCAGTAGATAAACTAAACACCTCAAGTGAATAAACCAACAAATAAAAAAACATCCAATAAGTACACAAAACAACTCCAGTAAATACACTAAATACATTAAACACCTCAAGTTAATACACAAGAAACCTCCAGCAAGTACACAAAAACCTCCAGTAAATACACTAAATACAAACACCTTAAGTTAATACATAAAAACCTTCAGAAAGTCCAAAAACCTCCAATAAATATACTAAACACATCGAATAAATAAACAAAAACCTATAGTAAGTACACAAGAAACCTCCAGAAAGTACACAAAACAGCTCAAGCAAATACAATAAATACATTAAAGACTTCAAGTGAATACACAAAAACCTCCGGTAACTACACAAAACAACTTCAGTAAATCACTAAATACATTAAAACCTCGAGTGAATACACAAAAAAACATCCAATAAGTACACAAAACAGCTCCATTAAATACACTTAATACATGAAACACCTCAAGTTAATACACAAAAACCTCCAGTAAGTACACAAAACAACTCCAATAAATATACTAAATACATTAAAACCTCGAGTGAATACTCAAAAAAACTAGTAACTGCACAAAAACAACTCTAGTGAACAGGCATAACACCTATATTAAATACAGAGAATATATATATAAAAACACTAGTAAATGCATAAAATATATTTCATAACCACAAAAAACATGTTTGGTATAAACAAAACCCTTCAGAAATGTTCAAAACACCATCTGTAAATCAAGTGGCATACATCACTAGTTAGCTCAATACGAAAACTGAGACGTTTAAATAAACAGTAGTAATTCACCAATTACTTTTGCCAGTCTTTAACACTGCTACAGGTAAGGCCAGTTCATTAAATTTATTGATATGCTGTGTGATGTTAAACCAATTTATTGTATTTTATAAAGATTGCTGAAAAGAAAAAAAGTGGCATTTCCGTTTAAATACAATCGATTTAGTGTAGTCTGACATTCGAACCCTAATAACTAGCAGTAGAGCCACGTGACTTAATTAATCATTATGACACTTATACTTGTAATCAGGCAATAAACACCATTTCAGAAACCTTCAAAAACTAACTAAAATCAGTTACGAACAACATCAACAGGTAACTTACATATCAACAGGTAACTTACCATCGATGACAAGGTTAAAAGTAATGATATTATACAATGGTTTGAACTAATCTAGCCGGTTTTTAACACTACATAAATCGACATATAATGAAGTTTATGTTGTTTACTTAATAACCAGTTCAAATGATAGTATTTTACAAAATAATAACTAAATTTTTATTTTTTGTTCGAATAATTTGTGTGTATGCTAGCAGCTCGTAATAGTGTGAACTTGAAGATAATTATATAGAAAATTGAGTCACACTTATTCCTCGCGTTATTGGGCAACTATATTCTAAACTTTCTAGACTTTTTTGAATAATTTTAGTTGATTCATAAAACTCCTTTTTGTATCTAACCATCCATTTATAAATTGAAAAAAAATCATTTACTTCCAAACAAACGTACGTCACTGTGGAGTATATTACTTAGAACAAACAAGGTAAGAAGTTTTTTACTACAAGGTGTTTATTCCGACATGATTCAACTAAATACGGTGCTGATGGATAGCAAGGTTATTCGACTTGACCTGCATTCAATGTTTCCTGGGGAATTAATGAACTATGTGTCTTGCAACTAAATTGACATGAACATAGAAAAATACCTTTGAAATGATAGCAATGACGCTTCAAAATAGTTTCATGTCTGTCGGAACCTACACAAACATTTGAAGATTGCATAATGCGTTATTTCATTCGAAGTGAAACAGTATTGCTATGAGTTGTATCCAGTATCTATATGGTAGTTGTGTAGTTGTTATGTGGTATAATTATAGGAAGAAAACAGGAAAATTATACTCTTTAAACGAGTTAACCCACGCCTTAAGTTTTTCAAATAATAATATTTGACTTTGATGTATTAAATATTTCCCAAACATAAGTTTTGCCCACACTGTTAATAAAATCATGTCTTCGAGAAAAGTCTCGAGAATGTACCTTTACTAAATGAGTTATCTTTAATGAAGAAACCTTTGAACATGAATATGTTCGAGACAGTTCCTTGTATTTTCACGCACTGTTTCCAGCTGTAACCTATTCTTACAAGTAGTATGCTTTTATCTGTTCACTGGCTTGCAAGTGTACAGAAAGTGAGAAAGGTATCATCTGTATAGGTGTCAAAAATCGACAGGAACATTCTGCAATACTACATTAGCTTGCAACAGATGTCAATCAGGGTTTCATAGTCAATGGACATCACCACCTAAAACATATGTGACTTTGAAATGCCCGATTTTCACTCAAGAAGCCCTTCTGTTATACCATCTAATATATGTTAAGTTTGATCAGACTTTTTTATAGTCTAAAAAAATCGCAGATAAAGGCCATTTCTCAAAGGTGTTTTTAGATCTCTCCTTTGAACGTTTGAATTCAAACTCATCTCTATGATGCAAAACAAGCTTAGTATTTCTGCTTGTCCTGAATATGTTTCATAACGTTACATAAAAACAAACAACATTCGTCAAACTTCCCTTTACTAACAGTTTTCTATCTGATGCGAACAATAATTGTTATATGTCAAGAAACTCTAGCACATAATTTTCCTTTATTTTTACATAATCTTATCTCTCAATACGCTAACATCTTGCTCGATAAAGGCTCCAGCAAGAGAGTTGAAAGCTTGCAGCAACAAAATAAAATCATGTTCGTGGGAAAACGCCTTAGAGTTTCTTAACGTAGAATTAATCCCAGGAAATGAGTCTAAAATCATATTTCATAATTGTATGCCGATAATCGACAGTAATGATCTGTAAAGTCTACTTTATTACACCCTAAAGACCGTACTTTGTTGTTATTTTATATAAAAAAAACAAAAAACAATTAAGGCTGGTTTGGCAGCTGGGGCCAAAAATCATATGGTTAAGATTTATTTTTTCATTCGCCTCAATATTTGATGATAAAAAAAATGTTTCAATTCAAACTTTGTAACCACCTTTCAATTTAACGACTGCTGCATCAAGATATTGAATTGGTCAATAGGTATTATAGATTTTTTCGAAAACTAACAAATCACTAAATCGATGGGATTCTATTAGGTTTTTGACGTTAAAATATCACCAGGCTAGCAGAATTTGATGGAGCAGGCCATAAAATATAAAGACGCCCTGCAGGATCAAAGCCACACAGAACAGTTTCCAACACACAAACTGTCATTTCTCATGGTTGTCAGGACACGCCAGCTTACCAAGAACCATTTTGATCAGTCCCTACTTCTTTAAGTAAGTTGAATGAGCTGAACTTACAATCTTGTATTCAATATTTCATTTTGAAAGTTTAAAAAGTTGGTACTTAAAATAATTTTACCAGCTTTAAAAATCCATTTTCAGCTTTTGTATGAACTTATATACGGCATTATTTCACTTTGCATAAATGAAAATTTAAACAGCGTTATAAACAATTTCACTGTTTTACAAATTAATATAGCTAAAGAACCTAGTACTCTTCTTGACTAACAAAAAAAAAATCAAAAACATCTGTTAACAGCCAAATGAACGTAACTCTAAATTAAACTGTAAACTATCGCAACTTAATAATGCCCACTATGTTTGATAAGCAGAGTGTCATTCTCAAGTAATGGAAACTTTATTGTTTTGGGATTTGAGTAGTTAAAATTAAAAGTCAGATTATTTATTCTGTAAAATAAAAAAGATCACGCTTCTTTCGATAATCTTAACTCTGGTTAATACTAGCTAATTTGAAGTTTTAACCTAAACAGCGAGACGACACCAATCATTAGGTATGCTTATGTAGAACTGTAAATTATTCATAAGACTTTATCGATTAAATCAGAAGGGAAAATTCTTGGCTTCCAACTAGTGTCTAATAATTTAAGCAGATTAATAAAGTGCTTGTAGTGACGTATAATTATGTGGTAACTAAGGCACCAATTATAGGTCTATTACGATGTAACCTGACAAATCTTTTAATATTGAGGCCTAAACTCAAAAAGAAAAAAAGAAAGAATTATTTCACAAGATGATTTTTAAAGATCATGAGAAAAGAGAGTTCAGAAAATAAGTACGTCATTTAGATAAGAACAGTATTTTGTAATAATTCGTTATTTTTCTTAACACAAAGTATAACAACTACCATTTCTTAAGCCATCAATTTATTTTTTGAAGTTTATTTGATATCTACAATTTTCTACAGCCCAAAAGATGCATTCACCTAGCATTTCTATTTTAAATATGAAGTAAAATCAATTTGTTCTTTATTCTCCAGATAGTATAGGATAGTTTATAAAACTCGTGCAAAGTGATAAAAGATAAAATATTAATATTGTTTTGTTTAAACATATTTATGCTTTACATTTGGTTAATTCTTGCCACTCTACGGCGAATAATAAAACTTTGGTTAAGGAAATGTTATGCATTTAATTAAATGCAAAAACACAATATATATGTGTGTGTGTGGAACAGATACACTGAATGCCGAAATAACAAAACTAAAACCCATTGTGAGTAGACAAGCTCAAATAGTAAATTGGGATCGACGAAGCAGACTGTCGATACAATTACTAGAAAACTCAGCACTGCTACTGGACGTTTTGCTCTATAAGCGTTAAATGATGCAAACAAACTGAATTTCGTATTTATCATCATGTCAGACCTTGTTTTTTAAAGTCTACATCATTCTGTCCTACTTCGTGCTGAGAATATTTCTGGAGTACACTAAATGTCCAAAACAATTGAGAGATATTGGCTTGAAGACATTGGAGCAGCTCTTTCGAGCCGAGCTGATGTATTAAGTTTCAGCGGTGTAGAAGTAAGGTATATTTCACCCGTCTCTCAAAGTCTATGAAACTATTCGTTAACAGGTACACAATGTCCTTTTGTTGATGTATGTATGTTCTGGTAAAAAAACAAAAACGTGAAAGATATAGTGATAGTGACAAATCCCTTTTCAGACCGATATAATTATAAATCCATCCATCCAAATCCTCCTAATAACTCACATTGACAGTTCTTAATAAAGTAGAGAAATCTGTGAGAAAAACGACTTGCAATAGCTAATAGGTGGGCAGTCCCAGAAAACAGTACATAACAGTTCAATCTTTCTTATTATACATTTGACTGTAGTGGACACACCTGCTCATACATGTGTATATATATATGTAAGACAGATATCACTATAAATAAGACTTAATTATTGCTTCCTAGAACAACACTATGCTCGCTCTTTCAGCAATGAGGGCGTTATAATGTGACAGTAAATTCCACTATTCGTTGGTAAAATAGTAGCTCAAGTGTTGGCGGTGGGTGGTGTTGATTAGCTGTCTTCCCTCTAGTTTATTAATGCTAAACTAGAGACGGCTAGTGCAGATAGCCCTCGAGTAGCTTTGCGCGAAATTCAAAACAAAGAACAACAGTATTCACAGGGGAGGAAGAGATCGAAGGTGTACCTGACCTTCCCAGGTCCAGCAAAATCAAACCTAAAAAAAATAATAATTCCGATACAGCGAATGATCCCATGCACAAAACGCAAACGGTTGCGTTTATTAAGTATGAACCATTTAATTATAGTCTAAACTAAGCTAATCCATTCTATTTCATTGATTCGTGAAAACTATTATTTGACTTGTGCTGTTTTTTATACATATATGTATAACGAAAGTTCAAAACATTTAAATGATTTTTCGTAAGTAAAGGATAGGATCACACAAAATATACAAACTTATATAACTGTGTAAGTCCTTTTATTATATCTAGCTTATGCCACCAGATGATAAAACAAAGCATAACATATTAACCCCTAGAGGCTGACCCTCAAAAAGTAACAAAACTTGACCAGAAGCCTCAAGGAATATGTGATAAACACGTTATCAAAAGAAATTTTTTCTTTCTTTTAAAAAGAATTTGGATTTATTATAAACCATAAATAGAAAAAGAATACTTTCAAACTATTTTAGGACGTTTGTCTGTTTGTTTTTAATTATGCACAAGGCTACACAAGGGCTATCTGTGCTCTGCCCACCACGGGTATCGAAACCCGGTTTCTAGCGTTGTAAGTCCGCAGACATGCCGCTGTGCCACTGGGGGGAGGGGATTTTAGGACGCACAACAAGAAACCGAAAAAAAATCTCCCTTTTCTTAATTATCTCTTGCATCTATCAATCTTTTGAAAAAACAACAAAACAATTAAATCATCCTTATCTTAATTAGCTCTTGTGACTATCAATCTTCTGGTAATTCATGCAGCTTTTCTGGTGTTAATCTATCTACTTGCAGCCATGTCTAATCAATTTTGAAAAAGAATAAAAAACGAAAACATATTTACATTACTTAAAGATATTTTTCGTAGACAAAGAGTGTGTTTTTCACCTTGTGAGAACTCAGGATGCAAACAAGGTAACCAAGAGAAATAAGTTGTGTTTGGTCAGCATTAAATAAAATACTAAAGTTTTTTGACCATTGAAAAAAAAAAACAATGCGTCCTGGATTTCACAGACATCCGTTTCATTTGTAATGGTTGATAGACATAAAGGTATTGCATATTACATGCCTTTGACATAAGTTTCTTATACAAAAATAGATTGTGGTTTTAGAGTTCAAATACGTTATTTCTGTATTTTGAACATTTCATAGTCTTAGATAACTGCAAAAAAGTAAAAAACAAAAAATCCAATTTTAAACAGTCTTGTTTTGGCTGAAAATGGTGCTTGTCTTGATCTTTTTGTTGTTGTTGTTATGTGCTTGTATACGAATAAATAAAATGAGTGACTAAGACAAACGCAATAACAAAGTGACCATTCAGAGTAACCTTTATGACCCTAAAAGTATCCCCAGATGAAACGAAATTCAGTTCGTGTATTATTAAAGCCATATATATATATAACGCTACTTAAATAGTTGGTATATAAGTGTTTAAACATAGTTTGTTATCAGTTTGATACTTGCTCAGTTGAATATTTTAAAGAAAAGCATTAATAGAGGGTTGAATACCTTAGAGTAAAACAATTGTGGAGATTCAACACGCCTTTGCATTCCAGTCACCACGATCGGTTATGTTCTAGCTGAAAACTATTTATTTTGACAATAGCTCTTCAGCATAGTTTCCATTAAAAAATGCTCCGTCGTAAGGCTGTCATGTTCCAATCATCCTACTTCTCCCTGTGCTTTTCGTAATGTTTCTAGTGTACGAGGACGATGATTCTCCAGCACACGCTTCAACAGTCTGATTGCAGATAAATCCAGAGTTTATGTACCTGGCGAATTCTCCAGGTGCTTGAAGTATGCAACGGTTGAACGGGAGATTTGACTGGAAGCCTTATCTTTCTGAGCCGATACTCTGTTGGCCTCGTTTCCAAAAGGAGATCCTTCTTGATTCTGTTGTGCATTTTGCCTGGGACACGTGGATGGCTTTTGACACTATGTGTTCATGAATACCCACGTTCTACTAGATGACATTTTGCTTGTCACCGTTTGGGTACGACTTCCTACAGGTCTCTTTCTAAATGGTTCTGACAACCATGTTGATCCATATCTCTTTTTCCAATGTCATTAAAGACATAGAATATCCCCACCTTGGAAATTCTAAATCCATGATCTGAACTACTTTACGATCTGCATGGGAAAGGACTGTTACATCCCTTTTCAAAAGTGATCAATTTTCGTTAGCATCACACTACCTACGATAAGTCAAACAATCTTAAAGTGCAGTTCTGATACGTTTTTTTTCACCACGGCTTTATACTGACTGAGGTTTTGCATATTACGTGTTTATTTGCATATTCAAAATCGTTTTAATATAACGTACTCAACCCTCTGTATAATTCCAAGTGTTATTCGCTTACAATAACTGAGTTGTATGTTTAGGTTTATGACTGCAATTGTTTACTGTTATTATATACAGAAACTTTTACTGATACACTTGAATATATAATATTAGAATTCGGTATTCGATCCCTGCAGAGGGTACAGTGCAAATAGCTCCTTATTTAACTTTACGCTAAAAACAAAATAAACAAAACATGTAATATACCATATTTATATATATATATATATAATACAATACATTTTGACAGGAAACATTTAATCGCTACTGAAGATATGCTAATCACTTATTAGTTTTAATGATAGTTAAAAATCTTTCACTAACATCAAGATATTATGATAATCCATAAAGTCGTTAATACGCTTTCTAATGAAATAAAAATAAATTTCATTATAGGGTAGTGATCAATTTTAAAATGATTGAAACTTTTTGGATAAAACTTGTTGGAACAAAATTGTTTGTATTACATATTGATAAAATCATTGGTAGACGGAAAAAGAAAAACAACATAAATAGATTGCTCAAGCCAACGGTAAATATCGAAAATTTAAATAAGATTTCTTTAAAACGTTAATAAGAAATGCTACATAATTTGGAATGCTCCTATCTTAATTTAATTTTCTTTTGTACATACTAATTTAATGCTTAAGATGAAGGAAGAATAGATATAACGTAAGTGTTGTTGTTTTTTACAAATTGCATACGCATATAAAAAGGAAACCAAATATGTTTCCCAAATCTTGTTTATTGAAAGAGTTTCAAAATAAAAGAAAATTCTAATCTCTAGTCATCAAACGTTTGTTATTCCTATGAAACATGTAATTCTATTATTAAAATTATTTTGGTTTAAAGTTATTTATTAATATTAAGCTCTGCGTCTGGCATACACCAAGCACAATTGGTATCTTAGTACATTTGATGCTGTTTTCATGTGTTTGTGGACCATTCAACTGTTGTTTATATGGAAATTTAATAACTGAGCATATTTTTCACACAAACATATAAACATGACTTATCAGTGACAGCTTTTTTTCTATTTCAGAAATATTTTCTAAAAATGAATAAAAACTCTTTCTATGTTACTCTTTCGTTGTATCTGAGCTTGCAAACTAAAATCAACTAAATGTTTTGATATAAGACATAAAGTCAGCTTCAAGTGTGTATCGATCTTTTATTATACGATTTATATAAACTCCATTTAGTATCAATAAATGCGAACTAAATAAAGCATTAGGCGAACGTTTATTTTAGATATTTGTAGAAGATGTTTCCTTCATGAAGAGAGGACACCCCAGGCTATCTTGAGTCTTTTGGGTGCTATTATTGGCATCTGAGGTACTGTCGCAGGGCATCCTTCATTTCTGTTTTGAAAAATACAGATGGCAATGTAAAAAATATTTATTTAAATTTATTGTTGGTTTGTTTTTGAATTTCGTGCAAAGCTACTCGAGGGATATCTACGCTAACCATCCTTAATTTAGCAGTGACAGACTAGAGGGAAAGCAGCTAGTCAATAACACTCACCGCCAACTCTTGGGATGCTCTTTTACCAACGAATAGTGGGATTGCCTTTCACGTCATAACACTCCCACGGCTGAAAGGGCGAGCATGTTCGGTGACGGGGACTCGAACCCGCGACCAGTAGATTGCAAGTCGAGTGCCTTAACCACCAGGCCATGTCAGGCCTGTTTCAACTGAATCATACATACAAGTGGCAAGAAAGACAGTCTTTAGTTAATAGAAAATGTTTTAGTGTTGCACTTTTCGGGTGTACATAAATGTGTTGTTTGGATACTCACAACTCAGTGTTCTAAATTATACATGTATGAGCCTACATTATGAACATTTAGGTAAAGCGGAGAATATAAAAAAATCAAGTATCCCTGTTATGCAAGGAAACATACAAATTGCAAAAAATGCTGTTGTATGGTGAATTTCAACATTTACAAATAAATATTTTTGTTTCTTGTTCAGTTAACTGTCTAAGGTTTTTGGTAAAATATGGCATACGACGAACTACTTGAATTCAGAGAAGTAAGGTAAACAAGGGCTATCTCAAGCCTTTGGGAATTTTATCTCATGTCAGAAATTGACAGAAGGAAAAATAAAGTTTCTTCTGGTTAAAAGAAAAACAGTTTACTGAATACAGCATAAGAAATATACAGAGGTTGACAATATTGAATAGTCAACCGCAATTTCAATATTGTCCGGTGAAGAACATTTGTCACGTATAATAGTATGCTTCTCATTGTTGTTTATCCACCGACTTTAAGTTATTCTACAATGTTGTTTCAGCTCCCTTTGACCTCTTGTTGCACATAGCATTAGCTATTTTCTTTAGGGATAAGGGCTTTAGGCCCACCCTAACTTTAACCACTGAGTAAACAATAAAAACCAATAACAGAATTATACTGTTGTAAAAGTATCGTTCACCGTGTCTTCACTAAACAGTGTATATTTAACACTAGTTATAATTACATTTTCTACATTAAACCCACCTGAAAATGTTAAAATATTGTGACGTATATGAAATCTAATCAAAAAATAAATTCTAATCTGACTGATAAAGAAACCAAGAGAGACATATAAGCTATTTCAAACATATATTAACTACCATGCATGTTGGGGAATATAATATGATCACATATTAATGTCTCTTTTTACTTAGATTAGTTAAGTCAAGCGATGGCGCTGAGGCTGATCCTTGTTAATTTGTGTATCGTGTGCGCTCATTGTAGGCCAAATATTATATAAGCTTAATAGACCCATAGATTATATAAACTGAAACCCTAATACTAATAGCCCCCCAGTGGCACAGCGGAATGTCTGTGGATTTACAACTCTAGAAACCGGGTTTCGATACCCGTAGTGGGCAGATAACACATTGTGTAGCTTTGTGCTTAATTACAAATAAAGAAATCGATACTTATACGTAAGTACATAATAAAATTCGTTTCCATACCTTGGTTAGCAACAGTCTAGTGGTAGACGCTTGTAACTTTGTATCGTGATGTAATTTAATTTTTCGTCATGTCTCTTGCTACTTGTATTGCAAATGGAAAAAAAATAGCAAACATATCCAGCGAAACATTTATTTTAGAAATATAAAGTTTGGATAAACTTATTTGTTATATTTGTGAATAATAATAATCGTAGCTGTATTTAACTTAAAAATTCAGAATATAATTTATACTGATTACTTTGCGTTATATCAGCAGGATTAAGTTATTGCAAAACACATCCTTGTAACATATCAGCAGGATTAAGTTATTGCAAAGCACATCCTTGTAACATATCAACAGGATTAAGTTATTGCAAAACACATCCTTGTAACATTTACCCTCCAATGCACACTCTTAGAAAATTGGAAATATACAGGGCCTTATGTTTTACTTGATGACATTTTATTATTGTTCCTTACCCGACGAAAGCAAATTTGCTTTGGGCATCCCTGAATAATCCGTGAATTGGTCATAACAGTTTTGTAATTAACTTTATTTTCCCATTTTTATTATCTCTATGCAGTAAGCACATAATTATTGAAAAGTCAGCTCAAGAATTGGGGAGAAGCTAATTCTGCTGAATTGAAATCGATTAGAGTTTAGAGTAATAACTATAATTTCTGGAATCCTTAATTGCTGCTCAATCTCAGCTCCACTAAGTTTAACAAAGCTGTCAGTTGTGGTAAGGACATTACTCCCTCTCTCTCCAGACATACTGTGCAATATTAATATTTTTTTTTCTTTTTTTTTTTACACACGAGTAGGCAACTACCTAGTGGTGAAACCTATGTATTCCTCTGGACAGCAGGACAAGTAAAATTATAGGTGGCCGCTTATTCTTGTGAATGGCATCCTTAAAGCAGAATACGTTTCTTATCTTTAGAAAGATTTAAACACATATGTAACTTGAATCTGTGAATAAACCTCCTCTAAGATCGAACCTAATTTCTTATTAATATTTGGCAGAACTCTGGATTTTGGAGTTGGGAGATTCGAATTCATGCGGTACCACAAAATATTCACAGCACTTTAAGTTGTAGGTGCGTTACAAGAGTAACAGTCAATCCATTAGTGTAGATGATAGAGTGCTGGTGACTGGCTGCCTTCTATCTGGTCAGAAGCTCAGACTATGAGACGGTGGCAGACAGCCTTAGTAGCTTGGCCATAAATACAAAATTCTACAGTTTTATGTATTGTGAATGTTGTCCTAGATACGATAATATTGTTTAAATTGTTGCACCCCAATGGCACAGTGGTAAGCCTGAACGTTTCTAACGCTAAGAACAGGATTTCGATACTCGTGGTATGCACAGCCCAGTTAGTCCATTGTGTATAGCTTTGGGCATCACTCCAAACAAACAAAACAATAGCATTAAAATTGTTTTCTTAGTCATACCAAGATTTAAGACTTGGGGGTAGAAAATATGTAGAATATTTCACTGATATTACTATCAATAAAACAATTGTTAAATTAATTAAGTTTAATCCGATCATTTTTGACTGAGTTTTAGAGCAAAAATAGTGTGAAAAATCAGTCCCCATGCTAACATAGGTTTTTTATTTTTGTGACCTTGACCCTCCCAAAATTAATCACTTCTAAATTAGATCATGGTCCAAATTCATATCAACTTTCGTCCAAATCCATTCAGCCATTTTTGAGAAACCATGCTGAAAAACACACACGCACACACATACAGGGTGAAAACATAACCTCTGTACGCCTTCCTCCCCGTGACTCAGCGGTAAGTATGAGGGCTTATAGCCCCCAAAATTGAGTTTAGATACCTGATTAGGGCACAGCACATATAACTGTTTTATAGCATTTTGTTTTATTACAAGGTGGTAACTGGTAAGTGAATTCTGTAGTACTTTTGATTTTTTTTTTTATAGATGTTATCTCCAGAGTTTGATTCAACAGCCACAAGCATTCAAGTATGGCTTAAATTAACTTTTCTTGGATTCTTTTAGTAATGTTTAACGAATCCCTAATTTATAAAATGTTTCCATGCCTTGTTATCCTGTTAAAATGGTACAGGATATTTTTAAAGATGCAGTTATACATCACATTATTATCAAGAACGTAGAAAATAATAAGAATTGCTTTTATGAATTAAATTATAATTTTAGTTCCCCTGGTGGAAAATTGGTGAGTGAATATGCAAGATCGTTCTTAATTTTTTAATGGGTGCTTTACAAAATTAAATTATTCTAACAAGTTAACGAACATTTTTGTATGACTTGTTGTTGTACAAAATGGCTTTGCTAATTCAATTTGACATGATAAATCTCTTGGTTAAATGTTAAAAATTTTAGTCATTCTACCAGGAATTATATCAATTGTTCCATTTTGTTATTTTCATGTTTGTGTAAATTAACTGGACCTTAAGCTAGGAATTTAAATAGGCTTAGACAGCTACTATTTCATAATCAGAACAAAAACCTTTGAACTAAATTATAGCAATAATTTTATTCATATTTAGCTGTTAATAAGAATAATTCCCAATATAATTGTTTGAGTTATTCACATTGTTTTATTATAGTATATTATTAACTTAATAACTGCGATCAATGTGTTTATGAGCAAAGTAAAATTGTGTTACAGTACACGTGCTGAAAGTTTATTCTAGTCTCTTGTGCAGATATATATGTTTGCTATAAATTAGTTTATTATAAATTATATGTAGCTACTTTAAGGAAGGTTTTCATGCAAATTAGAATGTTAATTTTATTTGTTTCGTTACAACTCAGATGAACTAATTATTCTAACGGCTCCTGGGGAATACTAATAACATAACGTTTCGGGATATGTACGATAAAAAAAATATTTTCCATTTCAATGGTTGATATCTATGCAGTTCAGTTAATTATCAGTAAAAAGTTAACGATGCATAGAATATTGTGTACCAGTCCACACTGAAACAAGTATTATTTGCATACACATTAGCATTTAGCGTCATCCTGGTGAAATCCAGGCTCGGCTTTAACAGTGTTATTTCTTTTTCGTGCTGACATCATTGAAATATTCCCACTTCCTCCACAAATCTTATTAATCGTGTCTTTAATGAAACTCGGTGAACATTCACAAATGCATACACATTCCTTTTACAATCAAGCACAGTTTTCCCCTAATTAACTTAATTAACTTGATTCTTAATAAATTCCTCTTCGTTGTCGTGGGAAAAAAAAGGCAAGAATAGTAAATCAAAATTTTGTGTGCTCTTTACGAATTTACTTTAAGATGGACGCTTTCGTTTCCGAATCTATTAGTTTGTTAATAAATACAGAGCGACCTCTTTGGAACGAGAAAATTCCACGACTTTGAGAATAATTAACTTTTAACTATAAGATGATCCAATTAAGTCTATTTTTAAATTACGTTAACTACTGTTTATATGTGAAATCTACCCTTACGATTGACCTATATTTATATGAGCAAAAGTTAAGATACAGTTCAGCTTTGATTGTGTTAATTAGACTGTGTTTTTCAATAAAGAATTTTGTTAAGATAAAAGGCTGAAACAAGCTGATTTTTAGCATTACTTCCTAGATCCCTAGAAAGCTGACAGCTCGAAACTACAGTCTCGCTTATTTTTGGAACTGCTTAGTTGCTATGTTACATTAACATGTTTAATATCACAGCATTTGTTTATAGGTGACGGTTGTGTTTTGACGTTGATAGCAATAAAATTTGTCAAACTTATCCAAAATATTCAAACGTGGTGCTTTTTTATTTCAACAAAAATTGTGATTGCAAACAGGACCAAAAAAATTGACTTTTTCGTATTATTCATCATGACAAATTAAACCGACTTATTTTAGGGGGCCCAATGGCACAGCGGTATGCCTGCAGATTTATATACTTCTAGAAATCAGGTTTTGATACCAGTGGTGGGAAAGCACAAATAACTATTTGTGTAGCTTTGTGCTTAACAACAAACAACAACAAAGACTTTTGTAGGGGGATGAGTCAGCTACCGTAAATGTTGTGCTTACCACCATAATATTGTTATGTCTCTGGTCGTTAGTTAATTTTCCGTAAAAATTATTTCCGAAGAAACTTTAGCGATACAAGTCCTTTCTTAAATAAAACTGGTTTATTCTTTCTGAATACAACTTTGCAATACATTTAATTTCCACATTCGCGCTATAACAAACGCCATAATTCACAACGGACGTCTCACACGCTCGCTCAACAATACGTCTCTCTCTGTCCGCAGTTCAATTACCCATTGTTGCTGTCACGTCTTGACCGTTTTATATATAAGAAGCGTACATCTCGTTTCTTCGTGAATCTTCTAGAATATCATGACGTTTTACCACAGTCACGTGACTACCGCTGTCGTAACAATATCTAAATATCAGGATAGTAAACAAATGAAGTAAACAAGTGAAGTTAACGTTTTAGACGAGCTATATCTTTTTGGCCAAGTTTACCCTACACAATCTTATAGAGATGTTATTTCTCTTGCCATCACCTTTAATTCATAACCTGACACATTGCTCATTATCATAATTAATTGTTGAGACATGAGCCAATCGTAGGAAAACGTTCAGAAATTTGTGTTTAAATTACTTTTTTGTGGCAAATTGTTAGGCCCTTCCGCGATATATTTAGCCTTTAGTAGGTTCTTCCCGCGGTATATGTAGCCGTTGGTAAGTCCCTCTCGCGGTATATATAACCTTTAGTGTTCCTTTTCAAAGTCCTCTCTAAAAGAAGATTAGTTAAGTATTAGGTCACTTAGAACACTTTCATTAACCAGCCCTAAAAAACGTACAATAGTTAAACGAACCGCCTAAACGTAAAATGGACTTTTAAAATGTATATCTATCTAAGTTCTACATAAGTTTTTGAATTTTTAGCTTATAAATACCCCGATCAAATGTTTTATACTTAAAGCTTATTATTACTCCTTTTGCCTTATTTTGAGCTCTTAGTTAATACAATTAATCTTATTTTTAGCTCTTAGCTAATACAATTTATGCTCGCTGATAAATGGTATTCTTAATTTCTCCCTATTAGATATCTCTTCTTCTAGTGATTCAACAATGTAGTGCCATGGATTTTATTTTAAAATGCTTCCAAACGATTGTTTCTTTGTCTAATTTTCATTTAATTTGATACAATTCCTAAATTGTTCTTAAGTAATGAAATTTATCATTACTTCGCCTGGTGCTGTTTTTTTCTTTAAATGCTTAGTATTTTTACATTTTCCTCGAATATTCCTACCATATGTGGATATCAGATATAGAATGAAGTATGTAGGGGTTATTCAACGAACTTATAAGATTTCTAAGGCCTCACGCAAAATCTATTTTCTTCATCCGCCTGAATTTGACAATTTTGTGATAGGTCTATATGTGAAAATCTGTTACTGTTACTGAATTTTAGCACGAGTGTGGGTATGCTTAAGTCGATACTCAGTCCATTAACTTGATTATTTTTAAGATATTTTTAGGTGTCGTTTCCTGGTTGCAGAAGGATGGGTATGATACGTGGTCCTATCTTTACGGTTACAGGTTTAAACCTAACTGAAAGACAAGTAATAACATCTAGCTTTAAATTCGTAGTCGGTTGCTGTTGTCAACGCCATCTAATGAAAAATCATAGAATACGTTTTTTTGTTGTTGTTGTTGTTGTTGTTGTTGTTGACTATTTATATTTTTGTATCATTGTGAAATAGATCAGTTAGTTTATCAAATTTAAAGTTCACATATTTCTGGATTTTGGAACACTGGCACCATCTAGTGATAACTCGTGGTTAATTCCAAAACAATTATAACTACAGCTTAAATTTTATTTATGTTTTTTGACAGGGCTGTTGAATAAATAAAAAGGTTTTAATACAATGTTAATGGTAAAATATAACAAATCCTATTATTGTACTTTCTGTGAAAGAAATATATATATATAAATATATGTAAAATTTGGTTCATTAATTTTTTGTTACAAATATCATTCGATACCGTGAGGAATGTGTTTACTTTAATTTCCAGTCGTATAAAGTATTTAACTAACAAAAACAAGTTGGCTCAAGAAAGTAATTAAGAAAAATAAATATTAAGACATCATACATTTCTCCTCCAGTCCTAATCATCTATAGTTTTCTTTCTTTACTACACATATATTTCGTTCTGTAAAGAGTTTTGTTTGTTTTACTACAAAGATCTACAATAGTACGTCTGCGCATTGTCCACCACGAGGAATCGAACGCCGGATTTTAGTGTTATAAGTTCGTAAGCTTGCAGCTGAACCACTGGGGATCATTGTAAAGAGATAAGACGTGTGATCATTTGAAATTTGTTTAACGTGCATATAATACCTTATATACAGAGAAAAACAGCTGATTATCAAGCAAGAAATGAAGGTAAAAACACATTATCTTTACAAACGCAAATATATTCGTGAACGACTGAACATATTTTAACCTTGAATTCTTATATAGCAAATATTTCGGATCAGTTATGATTTGTTTTATTTTTTTGGAAAAAATCATATTATTTCATAAGTCATTCGGTTCGTATGACAGGATTATTTCAGGTAGTGAAATTAGAATTGAAATATTCTGTGAAGGATATATAGTTCCAACAATAAGTTTTCCCTCGCCGAAACACGTGTAGGCAATCAAAAACATTACTTCGCACTTACTTTACATTTGCTGCTTAATTATAAAGATCAGTAATAAACATGAATATGTACAGCATCCAAAATAAGAATATTTTTTCACTCAGACAAACTATTTAGTCGCATGAAAAATATTATCTTTTTTATATACCACATAGAGAAAATTAGAATGTTTTATCCAGTTCTTCGTTTCCTATTTTCCTCTCTTTTTTTTTTAAACAAACAAACTGAAATGGCTTTCTGCTTGCACAATAAGATTTAGTAGGCGAAACAAAAAAATCTAATAACCAAAGTTATCCCAATACTTTTCATTTTTAAAGCATTTTTTACTGTGAGACAGCCGATTAGAGTGCCACGCTGCGTGCTGCCTGGTCCGAGGTTCGAGCCATGATATGTTACAGAACATACTCCACGCATTCAACTGTGGGAATGTTATAACTGTCAATCCCATTGGGTGGTTTAGGAGTTCTGAAAGCGAGGGATACTGTTGAGTGGAGGCTTTCCCCCTGTACCACCAGTTCTAACTTGGATTGTTTAGCTTAATGTTCTGTTCATGTGGAAAATACCAAACTGTCCTGTAAGTATACAAGGTATAGGTGTCCAATTTTCTAGCTTGGTTATGGATGTACTGCGGTAGATCTATATCGTGTTAACTACATACCGCTGTGCCACTGGGGGCTTATATGTGTCTACCAGTTAAAAAAAAGTGTTGAACTCTATATAAGGTCAACAAAAGTGAATAAGTTACAATTATAACGTAGCATAAATTAGGTATATGAAAGAATGAAAATCTAAATCTAACGGAATGTTCGATTAACGCAAAGGCCTCTTTAGCACTATATTCACATACCATATCTAAATGTTTCAAACCATGAGAACCTTACAGGATTAAATAATCAAGAACGATAAATTAAACAGGTATATAAAGCATGAAAGCTTCTTTTTTTTGCCATACTTCAAAAACTTCTACATTTTGTTTCCAATCGAGCCAATCTAACATATTTTCTAAGCTCAGGCTGGAACAACAGTTTTCTCCCAAAAAATAATCTTAATATTAATTACTTTTTAAAAGAAGCTGCAAAACAATCGATAAGAAATTCGTTCAATATCCCGATATCTTTGAACATTTTTCAAATACTTTTTACCATAATATGTTTCAAATAAATAGAAACTTGAAATGATAAGTTAACCAACGTTAAAAGCCCAATCAAAATAGAAACACCTTCTTCCAAGTTGAAGTATGCCTTCCTTACCATAAACTGTCAAGTACAGGCTTAATTTTTTTTGTTCAATCTTTCTATGATTAGTTAGTTCTTTTTTTGTTTTGTTTTTATTTCGCGCAAAGCTACACGAGGGTTATCTGCGCTAGCCGTCCCTAATTTAGCAGTGCAAGACTAGATGGAAGGCAGCTAGTCATCACCTCCCACACCCAACTCTTTTACCAACGAATAGTGGTATCAACCGTTACATTACAACGCCCCCACGGTTGAAAGGGCGAGCATGTTTGGTGGGACGGGAATTCAAACCCGCGACCCGCAGCTAGCGAGTCGAGCGTCCTAACCACCTGGCCATGCCGGGCCGCTTTATGGTTAGTTTAACAGAGTATTTAATGTAGATTTTGTAGACTAGTAGAAACGCCGCCCTACGGGCAGTTGTTTTTGCTAGTAATTACAATTCTTAGTACTCATACCTTATTGGAAACATTTTCTATAAAGGGATTTTTTTTTTCTGGGAAGTACTGCATGGGAAAGTGTCCGGATTGTGCTATTTAATCGTACGCAACTCATTGCATCAAAATAATTGAATGTACAGAGCTCAAACTTTCATAAATTTTACTGATATAAACTGTAATGTTTTTATATATTGACAGTAGTACCGTTTATTGAAAAGTCAATAGCTTTTTAAGAACTCTAGTTTTTAGTACTACATTTAAAAATTACATCAATAAAATATAATCAAACCCTCACCTACAGTCCCAGTGAACGTCGTGTTCTTGTTGGAAGGAGAGTAGTTTATTTAAAATTGTGCTCTGTTATAAAGAAATGGTTCTTGCACATATCATAGTTATTTTTCTAATTGTTTGAATATTCAATAGCCAAAGTACGAAATTTTTTTTATGCGTTTGTTTGTGGTACCATTCAATAGATGGCGCTACATTTCATAAACCTTAATCACCACTTCTGGCGTTCGGATTTTGTTGCATTTCAGCAAAACAGATGGCACTATTGTATTTATTATTTCGTTCACATACATAGATAAATAGATTGCTATGCTATTGCTCCATTATAGTAAGATTTAAAAATAAGGGTTTTTGTTTGGTCTGTTTTGAATTTCGCGCAAAGCTACACGAGGCTATCTGCATTAAACGTCCCTAATTTAGCAGTGAAAAAGACTAAAGGAAAGGCAGCTAGTTATCACCACCCGCCGCCAACGATTGGGCTACTTTTTTACCAACGAATAGTGGGATTGATCGTTACATTATAATGCTCCAATGGCTAAAAGGGCGAACATGTTTGGTGGGACGGGGATTAATATTCAAACTATTTCTGCTGTCATTTATCTATTTGACAATTTTATTTTATAAGAAGTGGAATTTTGCCTGATCTCTTGATGGTAAAACTAAACCACTATTTTCTGTATAAAACGGCATTGTAGTTATTTGACACACACAACAATAATTCTACTGATTTTGAGTTTAAAAAAAATCTCGCATCTAAAAATGTTAAAATTGTTAACTGACTTATCTAGATTTCATAGGAATTTTAATGACTGAAATGGATTCCTGGTACTTTGTTCTTAGATTTTGATTTACACGCTTGAGAATTTTAGCATCAGCTCTTCCCTACAATTATGGAATTCTCTTGCAGGACGTCTGTAATTGCTCAGTATGGTTAGCGTGACGTTATCCTTAATTACGAACCACCGATCACGGAAATGCAACCGGTTTGGTAGCAACCACATTTATTTTAGCATTATTTATTAACATCTGCCACACGAGCCAGCCCAGCATTTATTAGTACTGAACCTAGGATGGTTAATAGGAAGGAGGGAGGGAGTCATTCCGGAAATCGGTAATTTAGGGTCATTTCAATAGATCTGGATGAGTGAAGCTCAGCACAACTTCTAAAAAGAAAACAACTAAATATGATGAAACCTACATAGATTATACTATGGTACTATAGTGGGCATTATACCATCCTTCTTATATTCACTATTCATTACAGAAGTGGCATTTTTAATTTGAGAATCGGTCAGGAAATCATCTTGTAGTGCATTGGGCATCTGCTTCAATTTCAACAATGCATCTTTGGGCGTTACTGTACCGTTAGTTTCACAACTAATAATTTCTTATATATGATCCTAATCCGACTTTTTAAAAATAACTATACTATTGCGCCCATTTTTTTATTCTTCACTTTCAATGCAGTAATCAATTGACGAACCTCCGATTTAGCTGGAATATCAAATCGATAGGGATATCTTCGAATAAGTTCTTCCCTCATCCAGCCTGGACCCACGGTTTAGCTTAATCTATACACTTAAACCATTACATTCACAACCACATCTAGAACATTTTAAGCATGTTTCATTGCTATATTGATTACTTTACATTTACAAGTTAACTTCTCCGTGTTGGCTCTTATGGTTTCGAGTCTGGTCCAGTGAGCTAAACTTCGAAAATAATGCCAAACATTTCATTTTCTAATCAAAACAACTTCTACATTTCCGGAATGGCTTTTATTTTCTACCATAGCGGCTTAGAGTTTTTTTGTTTTTTTTTGTACAAGTACAAACATTTAGCTCATAGCTCCATCACTTCTTTACCGGTTTGAGATCTAATTACAATTTTGGACTCAGGCGGTCAAACCCTTTCCATTGATGTATTTGATCACGCCCAAGGTCTCATATATTAATTTACTTCTGCCAAAAAAGAATTTCAAGTGCCGCGACTATTGAGGATTCCCTCATTTTTTGTCTTTTTTATCGACATCAAGATGTCGGGCTGGCGTACATGGCATGTGTTAAAAATGTAAAACCCATTTTCGAAAATAAACGTGCATTTCTTAAGAAAAAAATCTTAGCTGATTCTGTCAAATTTGGTCTTGTTTACATTTCTCTGATTTTACTTTACGGTTATCGACCGCTTCGAAAACCCTTATAACTATTTGGACATAAGCGTGGTCAATATATCGGATTCAAGACGTTGTTTTACAAGGAATGTCTCTCACTTTTCAGATTAGCAGTTTATCGCACTATTCTTTACGAGTAGCTGCTTCAGAACTGCCTTACATATGATCTGCTGTTTAAAATTAGAGACGGTTATGCTTAAATTATCTGGGTCTTTGTTTACTTTTACGTTAAGCTACTCGAGTGATATCTGCACTAGCAGTCCATCATAATTTTGAAGCGATAAACTAGAGGAAAGGCAGCTAGTTAAAGCCATCCATCGACAACTTTTTTACCAAAAAGTAGTGGGATTAATTGTAACATTATAACGTCCCCACGGTTGAAAGGACATGCATGTTCGGGTGATGGGATTCAAACCGCGGATTGCGAGTCGCGCGCCCTGCTCCCCAGTAACACAGCGGCATGTCTGCGGACTTGAGACGCTAGAAACTGGGTTGCGATACCCGTAGTGGGCAGAGCACAGATAGCCCATTGTGTAGCTATGTGCTTAACTTCAAACCAACAAACGCGCGCCTTGACCACGAGGCCACGTAAGTCGATAATATTACATAAACTATATTTGTGTTTGTTAAAATAACAATAATAAATATACAAAAAACGCTGTTTTTGTTTTGAAACATACTAAACAAACGTTAAACTTTCAGTTAACATTTCATAAACTTTATAAAAATAGATTTTCTTTAGAAAACGTTGCTGTATGTTTAAGAAAATGTAGTTCTGAACATACACGTTAAAAAAGAACGAATTATAACTAACGCAAAAACAAAAGTTCAGTTTTCTCACAAAATATTTTTTGTGGCATTAAAACAACTACTTTTGTAGTAAGGTCCGCGAGATATTGTCGATTCCTACAATGGTATTACTGTTCTTGTTCCTAAAGTGTGAAAATCAAGTGTTCGTCTAGTCAAAGCCCTTTTAAAACAGCAATTTCATAAGTACACATAGGTATCTTGCCCAAATGTCAGTCCAATAATGTAAAAGTTCATAACACTAAACAAAGTAACTGAAAAAACAACAACAGATACATGAACAATAAAGTACTGGCGAGATTTAGCGTCTTTCAAAACTACAACTATTCACTCACACAGAAAAGTAACCCGGATTTCTAAAGGAAGACTTTAGACTATATCGTTGTAATATCTCGTTATTTTATTGGATAATTATAACCTGAATTTCTGAAGGAAAAATTTAGACTATATCGTTGTAACATATCTTCATTGCATTGTATAATTATGTGTGGTGTGTCTACACTAATATAAGTGTAAGTAACTGCGTTTTCTTTGTGTTCATTAAATCAGCTCGAAAATGTATATATCCTAACCAAACTTGTTTTATCTTTTCGTGCTGCCATCTACCGATAAAACACGCATGCACGTGCTCATATCTTTCAGTTATATGTTACTAATTCACTAATGTGTGTGTGCGTTACTAGTGAACATCGTGACTAAATCATGGTTTACATTACTCATTTGACAACTCGAAATTATGATGAAATATAATTACCAATTTTCACTGACAAGAAGTCTTTCTACCGTACACCATCTAGAACGTACACACACAATAAATAAAATCAAGTAAACTCAGTGACTAATTTGTGTAGAATAGTTAATAAACAACTTCTGTTCAATACACAATTTTGGTTTAAAAATGATTTAAGGTTACCAACTTTAAAGTATTCACCAAATGACCGTGCTGACATAAGGAAGAAAACGAATGTCATACATGACATAAGCCAAACACGTGGGGAGAAGTGTTCTTTACAAGCAATATCTTACCCTCCTATAAAAAAGATCCATAATTTCTAAGAACAAAGACAACTACAACCTAACTTTTAGAGACAAGTTTGAATAACGTCAGATCTATCTATTTATGGACGTATTTCTATCCCAAGTTAGGGTCAATAATGTTATCTCAAGAAAGGAAATAATACTGAAAAGTATACGAAACAATTAAAGTAAATTTGTTAGCATATACATTCTCCACTGACCACAACTAAAACTTACGAGCTCTTGAAAAATCTACATTTTTACAACAAACTGCACGAACAACAATATAACATCGTGGTTTACCAGTTTTATTGTAAACTCAACAAGTCTCTCTCTGCATTTTCAGGAATTAAATTTTAAATGTTTACGATTTTGTTTGTAATTAAGCACAAAGCTACACAATGGGCTATCTGTGCTCTGCCCACCACGGATAAATAGAATGAAGATCAAGATCTAGGATAACTTTACAATATTCAATCTATTTATCTATCCCAACTTCATAATTTTACTAGTCTGCATACAGCTTTGCTTAGTATTTAAATATACGAACTTTTTCATACATTTTCACAGTTTAATTACGTGACAAAATACTACAATTTTTCCATTCTTGCTGGTCGTCTTAAGAGACAAACATACCACACTCAACTAACAGGAATTTTTTAAACTGTTTTATTTGTCAAAGTATGCAGCTACCATCTTAGGAAACACCACAGTGAGCATTCTTAACCTGTATATTATTAAAAAAAAACGACAGAAGGCTTCTATAAATACATACTTATAGTCCTGGTAATGAGATTACCCAAATTTTACTTACAAAAAAAGATATGAAAATATTTAGTTTTCACAGGAATGCTAGGAAATTTTTTCTATCCAAGTTTATGAACCTAACATTATTTTATATAGATTTCATCCAACTGGCTGTATTTTTTTAGACTTTTTTTACAGTGTTCTGTAGCGAAATAAGCAAACAAAAAAGCAGACTATTTTATGTAGACTTAAAGAACACTTACTCAAACAGAACAGAAAATAAAAAATATGAAGCAGTCTTAAGTAAAACATTTTTTGTTTTTGAGTGTAATATTTTATCCTTTCATGTGAATTTTATCTATGGAAGAATGTAAGTTTATTATACAGAGAAGTACAACTCACGGGTGTTGGTGATATAGGCTACCATACTGTTACCACTACCTAAAAATTGTAGTGAAAATAATTGATTTAATCTTTCACAAATCTTTAAAGTGAAAAACATTCTGACAATATTATGATGGATATGTATTTGGTGTTATATATATTTCTATTACTTACAAAAGCAAAATATATTTTGGGATAAAAAAAAAAGTCACTTTAATAACCGTAATGTATACATCTTTTGTTATGTTTGATGGGGATGGCTGAAGTAAATCCTCCCAGTCTTAAACAGGTGTTTTGTATCTCTTAAGTTTTATGGAGCTGTGTAACCATAAGGTATACATATATCATTTGTTACCTCTGATGTGTTACACACACATCTTAACTTCATTATTCACTGGCTGTTTTTAACCTAAACAATTCATTGAAGATTCTGTTAAACTAAATCGGTGAACTTTCTAGTTTGTGATATTTGATGAACTGTCTATGTTGTATTCAGTACTCTCAATGATACATTTAAATTTATAAAATATATACATGCACACACTGCATGACACTGAATTTCTGTTTGACAACTATTGTTTTCTCAATTCTTTGCTACTGCTTGCTACCTTTTGTAATTTCTCTGATGTTGTCAAATCATGTTCTTCTCATGTAAGGCTACAGCAGTAATACTGTTCTTAACCCTCCCCAAACACAGCTAGTGACGTATATAACCATGCTACTGCTTGCTACCTTTTGTAATTTCTCTGATGTTGTCAAATCATGTTCTTCTCATGTAAGGCTACAGCAGTAATACTGTTCTTAACCCTCCCCAAACACAGCTAGTGATGTATATAACCATTACATCAAGTATTTACAACTATTTGCCAAATACTGATATAACAGGATGAAGTTGTACTTCCTAGCCTTGACAAGGTCTCAATCCTGCAGCTTAATGGTACACATTTTCTTTAGGCAGTTTTCCAACTCACCTTTTCAACACATTTTTTGTGGAACAGTAGTTTTTCCTTTTCTTTTTTGTAATTTCAAATTATATTAAAAACACCTGTTCTGTATTATATTTAATAGTTATTTAGGGTAGCTTACAGAATAGGTTATTCTAAATATTACTACACCAAACCATCTAGTAATATAGTTCATTACATTCAGTGACACATATTTATATCAACTACTTTATATCAACATAACTACTTTCAACAATCTTCAGAAATAATTACAATTACATTGTACAGTTGTGATGTATGAAAATACATATAAAACTGTTAATATCTGAAAATTTATACAGTAAAATTTTAAGTATATTTAATCGAAATCACATGTATTAGATTCAACTTTAAAATAAAGTAATGCTTTAGGTTTTGTATTATTTTACATGCCTTAACTGTTTACACATCATGTATTATTTACAAGTTTTCATAGAAACAGTTTATTGTTGATGAAAACTAGTTTACTGATGATTAATAACTTATTCCAGCCAAAGTAAGAGCATCAAGATGATAAATACAGTGATGGAGATAGAGGCTTATTTAAGAATACTAGAGAATTACATGTTAAACTCCATACTTATCTTAACAGTTTTTAACAGGTTTGTTTTAGCATTGTTTGATATTCTAGTATATTTCAGGGATTTAGAACAGTATAATTAGTGAAATTCATTTGTACATGCTTGATATTTGGTTAAAAACTGTAGTTTGAATCATGCACTCAGAGCTAATCAGTAAAAGTAAACTGAACATCACTGTTTGAGATTTTTTATCTCCAACCATTTCTGGTGTGGGGGAAAAAAAAAGACATCAAATGCTTGACACCTAGCTTTAGAATTGGCTACATTCTAAATTAAAGTTCCAAGGAATACCACTTCTTATCAGTATCCAAGGCTAACCTACAACAGTACTTCCCAATATTGATCAGAATTAGGAGTGTGTTAAAACATCACAAGATTTTAGCACTCTTTCTTCCCTGAAACTAAATGATAGAAAAGAAAAAAAAACATCAACAAATTTTGAAGACAGTACTACTCTGTGAAACACTTAACACAGCAGTGTACCTAGCAGTTTGAAAGAAACCTTATAAAACATTAATTCATATCTTACATTCACTGTTTCAAAAAACAGAGCTGGAATTTAATCTTTTTTGCTTTGGTATAGTCTAAGGATGTGAACAAAGTGTAAATCCCTGAAAGCAGTCTAACTCGGAAAGTACCTTGACACTAACAATCCTAATTGTGCTAAACTACTAAGTAACTTCTATGTTGTGTTATATTCCTCAATAGAAGAGGATGTCAAAACCTCTACACCTGTTTTTGTAACAAGAATAGTATGCTCAAACTGAGCACAGCGACTATTGTCTAATGTAACTGCCGTCCAGCCATCTTCAAGAATCACAATCTTTGGTTCTCCTTCCGATATTACTGGTTCTAAAGAAATAAAAACCAAAGGCTAAGGTATAGCAAGTACTTAAATTTATATTCCTAATGTTTCTTTTTAAATTGTATATTAATTAAAATCGTGAAAAAGAATATTTTAGTGTAAAATTGATCTTCAGATAATTTTTTAAATTTCTCATGCAAAATAAGAAATTATTTATCTTCACAAAATATAGATTATGATACACTTTATTTCATGTTTACTTTTGAAAAGTTTTTATTCATGAAGGGCAGTCTTGGCTCTCCCTTAAATGTTGACAATTTTTGAACCCTTAAATGACATATTTATAACAAATATAAAAATAAAATCTTTCTCTTCCAGTATAGCAGAATTATAACTGGTAGTTTAGAGGAAAGATAATAGAATACACCTCTGTCTCCATGCAAGTCATTAGTAATAATATTAGGTATACAAGCTATATTTTATTATAACCAAAGTTTTGAAATTTAGTTAAATATAACTGCTGAAAGTAAACAATGAAATAACTGCTGCTGCTACTATTAAATGACAGTTAATATTCTCTATTCCTTCAAACTGTGCCTCAAGAGGTAGTTGTATCTGTAACATATGCAAACATAAATGATAAGTAGGTAAATCAAATAGCATAACTATTTAGATAATAGTTTTAAAAATAAGTCTACCACATTTAAAGATAAACATAGCAGACTCAAGACTATGTTAGGAGTATTAGAACAAAACAGAAAAGTTCTAGGCTCTGGCTGAAATAGAAGACTAATATAATGGTTAGGTTTGGATAATAGTGATAACAGGAATTATTTTCAAATTTCAGGTTATAAGTTATTTAACAGTTATAAATTTTTTAAGAAAGAGGTAAAGTAGATATTTATATAAGGAATGAACTACAGCTTGTTGGTATGGTAGTCATGAAGCTGAACATACAAGGGTAAAAAGTTTGTAATTGTGATTTGTTGTAAGTCATCTGATCAGACAGAAAAGGTAAATGAGAAACTGTATAATTAGATCAGGATTGCTACTAATAAGAAAACTCAAGCAATACTTATGGGAGACTAATTTTAGTCACATTAACCGTGACTATATGGGGTCAAATATTGAGGGTGATTCAGTATGGTTTTCTATATCAAATAACGTGTGGGAATGGGTTGGTGTGTTATTGAAAGATTTATTGTTAACCACCAATGAGGATGTGGATGTAAAAGTTGAAGAGGGGGAACATTTGGAGAAGAGTAATCATTGCATAATTAAATATTTTGATATATCTAGAGATAAAGAAAAATGAAATATTAGTTACTAATTTTTAGAAAGCCAATTTTGAGCCCATGAGAAAAGATTTATCATAAGTGACTTGGGACAGTGAGTTAAAGAGAGAATGTGGGACAGATGTGGAGAATTTTTAAAAATAATTTGCTTTTGATTCAAGGTGTGAATATTCCTAAAAAGAAGAAAAAAGAATAACAGGGAAGGTCAAACCTAATTGATTTACAAAAGAAATAAGAGAAATTCAGACAAATACTGAAGTTTAAAAAGCTTAAATTAACAAACAAGTTGGAAAATTTACATAACTATAGAAAGCCTCAGGATCTGGTTAAAAGAACTTAGTAAATGAGAAACAGCTGGTTGATAATGTTAAGAATAACAGCAAGGATGTTTTTATGTATGTTAAAGGGTAGCAAAATTTTAGTATGGGGATTGGGTGCTAATGGCAAGGTTATTGTAGAAGGTTATGAGTTGATTGAGCTTTTAAGTATTGGACACAGTCAACTGTTAGTTATATGTATAATGCCATTAACTTCAAGTCATAAGTGTAGGCACATGTATGTAGTAAATGACTAAAGAAGTTCATGTTGTTTACAAACCTCAATGTTTATTTCACTGTTTACAAACCTCCATGTTTATTTCACTGTTTACAAACCTCAATGTTTATTTCACTGTTTACAAACCTCAATGTTTATTTCACTGTTTACAAACCTCAATATTTATTTCACTGTTTACAAACCTCAATGTTTATTTCACTGTTTACAAACCTCAATGTTTATTTCACTGTTTACAAACCTCCATGTTTATTTCACTGTTTACAAACCTCCATGTTTATTTTACTGTTTACAAACCTCAATGTTTATTTCACTGTTTACAAACCTCCATGTTTATTTTACTGTTTACAAACCTCACTGTTTATTTCTACTGTTTACAAACCTCCATGTCTATTCACTGTTTACAAACCTCAATGTTTATTTACTGTTTACAACCT